>NC_056751.1:242081294-242158794 GCF_019279795.1 Protopterus annectens
TGTAAACATAAGTAAATAACTTATACATAATATATAAATAATATATAAATAATATATAGGCAATATATAAACAATATATAAATATAAAATAAAAATAAAAATAATGAAAAAAAATCAAAAATAATATAACAGTCAAGTCACTCTTAGTAAAAGTTTTAAAATAAAAGTGGTTTTATTGCATAATTGTGTTGGTACAAAATCTTATGATGAATGGAGAACTTGCAATTCCTTATTTTGAAAGAGCTACCTGATCTCATAAATCTACACATGTTGCAAAAACCACATTTAAATGACCCCTTAAGTCTAGTAAAGTCTGTAGCATTTGAATTGAGCTGTAGTAAATCCTTAAGGTTACTTCCTCTTTTGTAAGTAACATAGGGACGTGCTCCTAACTGGTCAATCAAATTAGGGGAATTGATTACTAAGGGCCAATTCTTTAAGATAGAGGCCCAAATGTCAGTGGGCCATGTCAGTGTGTGTGTGTGTGTGTGTGTGTATATATATACACACACACACACACACACACACACACACACACACACACACACACACACACACACACATACATATATATGGTTATCTCCAAATGCAGGTGTGTTCAACCCACTGCACTGACCATTCTCTACTGTACAACAGAATATGTCAATCGCCACATACCTATATACAAGTCTCGGCACTATAAGTTGTGAGGCATATGTACTGTATCCTTTTCTCTCATATAAATCTGATCGGATAGAACTGTACCTTGCCCATGACATGATTGATGTGGTCTTACACTGCCATAACAAAGCACAGTCCCTGCACGTAAGGCAACTGCCAGGTCTCAAAAGGCAAATCAGAAAAAAACGTAGACCAGCAGACAATGGTGTACTGATAAATGATTTTCTTTCTTATGCCATAAGGCACATAAAATAGGCAAAAAGCCTACAGTCCAAAATCCAAACCGGTTTCAGCTTATATATCAAGCCTTCATCAGTGAAGAAAAGAAAACAAAAAAGAACCAAAAAGCTGCCTGCCTTATAAAGGGAACACCTGTCAATCATCATAACAAACAATTAATTAACTACAAATATTTATTTAAACCAGGGGAAACAACCCACCCAAATTAATAATCCATCTTTATTAAGAATGTCATGCCAACCAAAACCCTTTGCTCTATTACCTTGAATTTTATCATATTTTACAATATTTTTCAAAGAAGTGTGCTTATGGATTTACACTTTGATGGTAGGGAACATCAAATTGGCTATAACAATGTCTCAAAGATCGAATCAGATTGTATACAGGAGTTGACTTCCAATCACGAACTGGTAATTTTGGCTGCTGATAAGGGGGGAGCAGTGGTTGTACAAGATTGGGCCAAATACAATAGGGAGGCACTGAGACAGTTATCTGATGTTTGTTATTATACACATTTGCCTTTGGATCCTACGGCCACTTATAAAAAACAAATTGATATTTTTTATTTTCAGCTGTGGAGGAAGGCATTATTTCTCAGTATATCAAACAGCAATTGACTGTCTCTGACCCGGTTTTGCCAAATATCTATTTTTTACCTAAAGTGCATAAAAATTTGGATAATCCACCAGGGATGCCTATTGTGTCTGGCCGTGGTTCATTAACTGAACCTTTATCTCAGTATTTAACCAAATACTTAAAACCTTTTCTCCCACTTATTAGATCTAGGATTCAGGATACAACCGAATTCCTAGATTGTCTCTGACTCACAACTGGAACCTAATTGGTTATTGTGTAGCCTTGATGTATCATCATTATATATGAATATTCCCCATTGTGCTGGTATTGAGGCTTTGAAATATTGGTTGGAGTTTTCTGAACTATATACTCCAAGCTTTAATACCTTTCTACTTGAAATGACTGAACATGTCCTGATGAAAAATGTGTTTTTGTATCAGGATACCCTCTATTTACAGATTAAAGGAACAGCTATGGGTGCTTCTTTTGCCCCAATTTATGCTGATTTATTTATGGCTTTTTTAGAACTTCAACTGATCTATGATTCTAACCATAACATTTTTCTGCAGGACATGGATATATGGAGGCATTTTTTGGATGATTGCTGGTTGGTTTGGAGGTCGGATTTTATGTGTCTTCAGGAGTTTGTTGATTATCTTAATTCAAACAAGTGGGGAATTCATTTTACAGTTAATTACAGTAAAAGGGAAATTATTTTTTTGGATGTGTTGGTCATTAAGAATCCTGACAACACCTTAAAAACTATGGTTCATCGGACGTTCCCCCAATACAACTCCTACCTCCATGCCACCAGCTATCACCAACCTCATATATGTCGTAATATACCTAAGTCTCAGTACGTGAGGGTTAAACGTATTTGTTCAGATAACTCCACTTATTCAATACATCGGGATGACCTTACTGCCAGGTTCATTCAAAGGGGCTACAAATTGGTGCAAGTATTGACTGTGAGGAATTCGGTTGATTCTATGCAACGGGAACAATTGCTGAATTCTAACAAGGATGAGCCTAATAATACTTCAGTATTGCACCTAACCACTACTTATGGTTGGAATACCACTAGACTTATTAATAGTGTACAACACAATTGGAACATCCTCCTGGCTGATGAACGACTATCTGACTTTATTAATAATAACTGTGAGTTTTCTTTTAGGAAAGGTAGAAATTTGGGTGCCCTCTTTAATCATTATAAGAAGGGGCATTATCCCTTAGGGGCCAATATCCAGAGAACATTAATGGGTGACCGCCTTAGTGGTTGTTTCCCCTGTGGCCACTGTGTATATTGTGGTAAAATTAACAAAACTAAGAGCTTCACCAGCCGCAATACTGGTATAGTCTATAATATTTCTGTGTTTGTTAATTGTCAATCCGATTGGGTCATTTACTTAGCTACATGTAGTTGTTCTGCATTCTATGTGGGGCAGACATCTAGGCCTATCAAGTTTAGAATTGCAGAGCATTTATCTGATATTAGGCACCAACAAGCTAACAATGCTCTATACAAACACACACTGAAACATTCCAGTGCTAATTTTAATTTTACTATCATTGATAAAATTCAAGGTAATAGAGCAAAGGGTTTTGGTTGGCATGACATTCTTAATAAATTAGAGAAAAGATGGATTATTAATTTGGGTAGGTTGTTTCCCCCTGGTTTAAATGAATATTTGTAGTTAATTAATTGTTTGTTATGATGATTGACAGATGTTCCCTTTATAAGGCACGCAGCTTTTTGGTTCTTTTTTGTTTTCTTTTCTTCACTGATGAAGGCTTGATATATATACAAGCCGAAACCGGTTTGGATTTTGGAATGTAGGCTTTTTGCCTTTCTTATGTGCCTTATGGCATAATAAAGAAAATCATTTATCAGTACACCATTTTCTGCTGGTCTACGTTTTTTTCTGATTACACTGCCATACCCTTGAACTTCCTGCAGGCCCACATCCTGGTGACACACAGACACCTTGGACACAAACAGAATACAGATTGTGAGAACACATTCACTCAGCATTACTAATGGGAAGAATGCACAATGGCCAACACTGTACATGCATCCTGAAGTGTACCCCTTATCCATGCCAGATGACAGCACCTTACATAACATTACATAGCTAAAATTCAGTATGTTCACCCTGTGCATCAGACCCATAGTTGCATGTCCCTGCATTGATAGTGTGGCTGACAGGGATCTGGCACAGGTTTCATCATATGCACAGTGTGTTGTGCGGGTTTGCCAGAGGCCTAGGCTGTACTATTTGGTTGACATTATATGGGCGTGTGTTTGGGGTGTGGGAATGATATGGGCTATGCATGTTTGGTGCATGAGTGTGGAGGTGACCTCCTTCCTGACTGTGATATGTGTGTGTGTGTGTGTGTGTGTGTCTGCCTGCACACAGTCACACTATTTGGCTGCCCTACACTGATGTTTTGTGGACAGCTGTGGGCTATACATGGTAGGGTATACAGTTCACCATCTCTGGCCATAGACATGGGGACTGGACCTGGTACGGGTCTGACTGGCACCACCAGGCCCAAGGCCTGAGGCAGTACTACCCCCCAATGGTGACTGATGTCTGCTGGAACTGTGACCCTGTTGGGACCGGCCAGGACCGCGTGCCCATGGCATGCTACATCGTGGCGTGGACAGCACACCACCCTCAGTACTGCCAGTGTCACTGCCACTACGGGAGCATGATGGTGGATGGCCACGTGGACCCCCACTTGATTGTGGTGCTGAGCTACATCCACGTCACTGCTGCCTCTCCCCTGCCAAACATACAAGCACATATATTCCATGGCTGAGTGCCCCGATCTCATCCAACTGTCTATCCATGATCTCATTGCCCTCCTGCCTGGCTGCAACAAGATCCTGGAGACAGCCATGAGCACCAGGGAGATGGTCTGCCAAAACCCTGTGCAGTTGTCTGGTGTTCTGTTCATTATGTGCCTGCGCATCCATTACAGCTGGAAACATGCACCTGGTAACTGCAGCACTGGCACTTGCTACATGGGCTGGACTTGAAGCAATCCTCCTTTGACCACCCCTGCCTGTCTGCCTGTGTGTCACCTTGCCAGCAGTCTGGCTATGACTAGTGGCTGGCTACTCACTTGCCACAGTCTCCACACTTGCATGTCCTGTGCCTGCACCCAGCTGTCCTTCACTTGTGGCCACTGGTGATGGGGAATGTGTGGGCATTGTGGCCATGTGTGGGAATGGGGTTGACGAAGGTGGAATGCCAAGTGGTGACACAGTTGCAGCCCATGACAACCCCACCTGTGCCTCACTATGGTTGTCATCATGGTCACAGTCACCAAACAAGCTAACATCACCTGTATAGTGGGAGGGACTGGGACCACCATGCCCACCTGTGAGGAAAAGGCAAGATATGTACATTACTAACATCATTATACAGTTTGCTATCATATACACACACTCTCACACACACACACACACACACACACACACACACACACACACACACACACACACACACACACACACACACACACACACACACACACACACACACAAGGTGTCCTACAGGCATTACACAGACCTCACATTAGGCAGAGGGTGACAGTTATGACACACCCAGACCACAACAGACACACTCTAGATAGGCCCTCAACATCATACAGTGCATATCTTTCAACTTAATTTTACTACTACTTTACACCACTGGGATGTGTGAGTGTCTTTAGTAAATGTTGAGCCTTCACCTAGAAAACACTACACACATGTAGACATCAGTGCTGTTCACCTGTATACCACTGTGGCAAAACCTAGGGAACATAACTACAAACTTTACAGAGTTTTCACAATTATTTCGATATGTGGGTCATACTCCCTGTCTGCTGCACATACCTCCTATGTTGATCTGGTACATTACAGGTTTGACCAGTGGATTGGTGACCCTACTTTTAATGCCATACTGTGATTTCCAGTTGTCATAACCTGCAATACATGTATGTGAAAACAAGGGCATTTCCTCAAACAACTTCACAAACTGACAGTGGATATAGTAAGTGTACACACCCCTCTTAACAAGCAAGGGTTTTGTGACATATCACATGAGACAACATGAATATTGCTATGAGATTTCCACCATTTCGTATGACATGTAACTTGTGCATTCTGAATGAGAAGCATACAGATCAGGTAGGGTTGGCATATCCTACATGTTAGTATTACAAGAGCTGGCTTGCAGAAGGTGCACACCCATAAACTAATACTTTGGTAAAGCACCTGCTGCTCTCAGTACAGCAGTCATTCCACTTGGGGTGGTGTTTCTCAGCATGGCACAATTCAACATGGCAATATTTGCAAACTCTCCCTTGACAAACAACTCCAAATCTGTCCAATTGCAAGGCCATCCCCTGTACACAGAACTTGTCAGGTCAACACACAGACTGTGTTTCATATGCAGGTGTGTTGGCCACAACAGCCTGTTGATTGTGTTCTTGTGAATCCATCCTTTTGTTCATTTGGATGTAGGGTGTGGCCCATTGTTGTGTGCAATGTTGGGATACCTCCCCATCCACAGTTATGTGGCAGAAACCAGACAGATCATAGCCACAAGGGACTGGTGTTTGGAAGTGGTCATAATACTGAATTGGCTACAGCCCCAGTTCAAGCTGGTGGACATCAAACCCAAAGCAGGACACTGCCATCACCCTGCTTCACTGTGTGGGTAGTGCTGTTCTGCTGTTGTGCAGTGTTGTTAATGTGCCAAACTAACATGATCAAATTGTACACAAAGAGAGTTCAACCTTGGTCTCATAACACCTTCACACATTTCCACACATGCATTTTGAAAAGTTGATGTATTGTTGTCCAGAAGTTACCCAGTTACTCAGAACTGGCTGTTGTGTGTTGTGAGGAACAGCTGCCATTGTCAAAACACACCCAAGACATATGGAGTCCATGGAAGCTTGTTGTTACATCTAGTACACACCCAGGACTTGCCAGATGTCTGATACCCCTTCGCTGTTGCTGTCTGGCTCCTGGCAGCCTCCCTGGACATTTATGGGATGATTTTCCCAACATATGTGTAGGGATGTCCACTTCTTCAAAATGTCACTGTTGCACCATCTCTTGTACACCTTTTGATGACTATCTGCACTGTGTTCCATGGCATATGCAATGCTGGGTGTATGTGTCCATAACGCTCCTTCTCTTTGCAGCATGTTAGGCTGTATGTGAACCATGGCTTTTACTGTAGCAGGCAACTGTGGGTCTGCTTTGGAATAATCCTGGTATATGAGCTGACTGTTATATGCAGGTACTGCAAGAGTCTATGACTGATGGCAGGTGTGTACCCTATCTGATCAACTGCCGTGGTTGTATCACACACTGATATACCCCAGTATGAGCTTCCTCCTGTCCACACATATGCATCTAGCTTCTTGGACTGTTTCCACTCCACATACATGTCCCCCTAACAGAGTTGTATGTTTCACATTTGCATTGTACAGATTATAGGTCACATGGCAGGTTGCATGGCTTTGGTCTTGTGTATTCTGCTCACATTGTCATGTCTCACACATACCTGGCATTGTGACATGTGTGTACACCTTTTATATGCACTGTCTCACAGTACTGTATACAACATGTCCCTGCTATTGGCACTTTGTGCCCACATTTTGACAATCATTATCCAGATGTCCTGCAATAACAGGTTTGTGAGTTATGCTACTGGTATGTGACATCTCATGCAAATAGGCTCCTGTGATATCATGCAGTGAACCCCACCACAGGTGATCTTGCAGATACATGCAATTTGCTGACTATAACAGTTCAGTGCATGGCCACACGCATGATCTTAAAATGCCTGGGGTACTGGTAAGCCACAACAGGAAGATCTCATACTTACCGGCCTCAGGCTGCTGTGCCTCACATTGACAAGAGGTATCTAAGTAATGTGAGGGAGACGTTTTGTCAGCAGCTTCACAATAGCCATTGGTCCAGGAGCAATGCTACATGTATGCACAGGTACAGTCTGCACTATGAAATTACACTATTTGCTATTCTTCACCTGAAATGGGCACATGTGTGCATTACTAAACCCCACCCAGTGCTCTATTTTGCAATGACATCTGCATCTAAAGACTGTTACTACACATTTGAAATGTAACCACAGTACACTGATGTGGACTTTTGCCTTACCTGAACACTGCTCGCTGGTTTCCTGGGTGGCACCCACCTCCACGACAGCTACATGTTTTAGTGGCTGTTCTCTGTGGGCCATTCCAAGGTTGGCAAGGAGCTCCTCCATTTCTGTAAGTGGGGCCTCTCTGACTGCCCCCCCACCAGTAGTGGAATGGTCCCTTGCCACCACAACAGCCCGTTGCTGTGCATGCCAAATCAGATCAGTTGCTCTGTGCCTGACCTGTCCGTATGTGTGGTCATGGCTCCCCAAGGTGTTCATTCTATGGATGATATCTTCTCAGAGGGCTGTCCTCTCCCGCTGCTGTTGGCAACCCTGACTGAAGAGGATGTGGTAGTGTTCCAGGATGGCCTCAGTTATGGCTGCCGTCTCCTGGACATCATAAGCTGGAAGCCTCTGCATCATGCCTGAAAGACATACACAGGGAAAAACACATCACAGGACATCAGTCATTGTCCATTGTTCTTTACAGAGACAACTCACTACTAATGAGTATCAGTAGCCACAACATTATATCAAATGATACTCCAGTACTTATCAGCATTGTATAGACATGCATAGAATTATGTGTAAGTAGGCAGTTTGCACCTGATTAATGATGAGGGTAGGGGTGCATGTGGTGTGCATATCCTTATATACTGATGTTGAGCCGGGGGGGTGATGTTTCTCCTAAACATGTCTAAAGCAGGTTGGCTTTAGCTATGGTGTGTGTGTATGTGCTGTGGCTGACCTCCATTACAGGGTGGGTTGGATAGTTGCCTGTGAGACCGCAGACATATGTGGAGATGGCCTTCCAATTGCCCTCAGTAGATGTGTCCAATTTGCACTCATACTCAGCATTACATTAATGCACCTGTGACCTACAATGCTCAATTAGACACAGGTTGACATGCTGGCCAGATGGCGACTGCTCCTACACACATGGTCGTGGAATGAAGAAGTACAGGGGAGTATGCAGAGAAAGGTGCTGGCAAAGGAGAAGTAGGATTGACAGACAGATGTAGAGAGTAGGCATGAGTATAAAGAGATGGGGTGCATGGCAAAGAGAGTGTTGGACATGGCTATGGATGTGGAGTCTGACATACAGATGTGGAGTCTGGGGTTGTATGTAATGTTGGACAGCACGGATGCTGTATAGGGCCTGTAGCTATTGGCTACACAGAGGCACATAACTAGGAAGGATGTGCAGCACAGAAGGGTGATAAAGGAGTCTGGGTGAAACATACAAGCTAGGAGTGTGTTTAGAACATATGGAAACATCACTTTGATGGCCTGTTCCATGAGGAAAATGGGGGAGGGAGGGAAGGTTGGCTGAGGTGGGTATGGTTAATCAGGAGGTGCAACAGATTATCAAGGAGAATGTAAGGATAGCTATGAGGGGGTTTAACAGTGGAACAGCTGTTGTTCCAGGTGATATACCTGTGGATGTTTGGAGGTGTTTCTGAGACATGGCAGTGGTATTTTTAACTGGAATGTTTACTGTAATCTTGGAAAGTGAGAGGATGTGTGAGATGTTGGTGAATATGTATGGGTACTGCTTATCTGAACAAAGGTGGTCTGCAGAGCTGTAGTAACAAGTGAGGGATAATGTTGATCAGTCACAGGATGAGGTAATGGTAAAGGGTGGTGGCAGCTAGGTTGAGAACATGGCGATGATTGATGATTTGCAGTATGATTTCATGCCAGGTAAGAGAGTTACAGATGCAAATGTTGATCCACAAGTGTTGATGGAGCTCTGTATTGAGGCTGAGATGCAGCTGCATTGTGGCTATGTGCACCTTCAGAGAGCATATGACATGCTGCCTGGAGAGTAGTTGTGGTATTGTATGTGGAGGTCAGGGGTCCCAGAGGAGTTTGTCAGACACCACAGGATATGTAGGAGGCTAGTGTGACAGCAGTGATTTCTGGTTTTGACATGACAGGTGGATTTAAGGTGGAGGTGGGAGTACATCAGGGGTCAGCTGTGTGTCCTTTCACATTTGCAATGGTGAAGGACAGGTTGACAGACATGATCAGACAGAGGCCCCTGTTGACTGTGCAGCTTGCATATAACATTGTGGTCTGTAGTGAGATTAGGGGACAGGTTGGGGAGACCCTGAGGAGGTGGGGGTATGTTGTAGAGCGGGGAAGAATGATGGTCAGCAGGACTAAGTAAGAATACATGTGTGTGAATGGGGTGGGGGATAGCGGAATGGTGACAATGTATGGCATACAGTTTGGAAAGGGGATAGGTCTAACTACTTGGGAACACCAGCTCAGAGTCATGGGCAGTGTGGGGGAGAGGTGTACGAGACAGTACAGACAGGTTGTGTGTGGTGGGGAGGGGAGTCAGGAGTTATTTGTGATAGACTAGTACCATTAAGAGTGATATGGAAAATCTACAGGAGGGCAGTGTGACTGGCTAAATTATATTGGTTGCAGACAGTGGGATTGTAAAGACAGGCAGGATTCAGGGCGGGACACAGCAGAGTGTAGGATGTTCACATCTGCACAGTGTGTGATGGGGGATAGGATTAGGGACATGTGTGTTAGTGGGTCAGCCCAGGTTGGATGGCTTGGGGACAATTCCAGACAGTGGTATTCTTAGTTTGGACATGTGCTGAGGGAGTATGCTGAGTCTATCTTGCAATGGATGAGGCTGCCAGGTTACAGGGACAGCAGATAGCCTACAAAAGGTGTATGCATGTGGTGATGGCAGACATGCAGGTGTATGATGTGTGAGAGCAAGATGCAGAGAACTGGATGCCATGGGTGGAGATGATCTGCTGTGGGGACCCCAAACAGCAATGGCCAAATAAAAGGGAGGGAGATGTTGTAATGTCCTTGTTTGCAGGTTGTCAATTATGTGCAAGACATAACACAAGTAAATGACTACAAATATGAGGCACAAATATGGTCAGTGTGCATAACAATGGACAATTGAATGGTATGAGCTCGGTATATCACATGCAGTCCAACACACACAGCTGTGACATTATTTCACAATGCAACTACCCTGTATAGCTCCATGATATTTCTGAGACAAGCATGCATAACATAGTTGTATTCACAATTCATATCTGGATATATGTGTGACATCCGGGGCCTCAGCTGTATTCTATGTTACTGCAGACGGACAGAGATGCTATGGCCATAGGTTCTGCTCAGCAATATGTCCATAGGGCAAGTCTTGTTGGGGCATATATATTACACTTCCTATTTCCCATTATTACATACCCCTACTGCAGTCCATTACATGCATACTTGTTTGACATACCTGTTTTTTTTCCTGTTGATATATGATGGCATCCTGTTGTACAGATTTCTTTTTTTGTCTCCCTTTTTTTGCTGCTTCTGGTTGTATATGTTTTTTTTCTGTTGTCTCTCTCTCTCTGGGATGTAGGTTTTACATTTGTTTTGCAGAGGCAGCAGCTTGCCTTTTGTAGGTACTGGTCAGAATCAGTTGATGGCCTGTGCATGAGTTGGAGTTCGAAACTTGCTAATTCCATGTGAAACAGCTGTGGGATTATTCCTGTAGCCAACAGCTTGGAAACACAGTCCTATAATTGTGTACCTCATGTAGGCATCAGCCCTTTCTTTGCCTGCAAGGAGGTTTTCATGCATGTGTTACACAAAGCATCACAGAGGGTTATTTTATTAACAACGTATGACAGAGACTGTGAAGACAGCCCAACTCACCGGGGACAATTGTTCTGGACACAGGGACAGACTGTGAGTATTGTTGTTATACAATTGAAGCACTGCTGGTTTGACAGGGTTTGTGTGGATATGGCTGCTCTGCATGACTTGCAGTCTTGAGAGTATTATGTGGGTGACATAGCTCAGACTGCCCACAGTTTGTACTGTTATTATCAGTGTGTTACTCGCACATTTATTGAATTTGGAAGGTCAGTAGCATGCTCTGTAGGATACCAGTCAGTAAATGGTAACATCCATGTTTGTTTCTGACTTCATATTGCTCAGAACAGATATTTTACAATAAACCCTGTTACACCAGTTACTTTCTCAGTATATAACAGCAATAACTCCATCCTGGACCTGAGTTTAGGCCTCTGTCCATGAGTATGTCAAACTTTGTCCATATATCATGCAGTCAGAGGCATAGAGATATGGTATGTCATTACTTAGTGATGTAATTCGTAATATAATCCCAGTTAGGTATCAGACTGCCAGACATTTTATGATGACAAGGCCTGGACATTCATTGGGAGTATGTACAGTTGGGAGGCCTTTGTATTTCTGGCTATTGTTGACAGACTGTCAGGACTGTGTAGCACTGTATTGTGAATATGTCATTTCTTGGGAGGGGGAGATGTAAGTGTTATGTTTCCTTTTCTATCTGCCTTTGCATGCGGATCCAGTTTCTGGTGCTCTAGCAAATGTTACATCTTTGTAGGGTATGACTGTGACATGCCCCATAACACAGTCAGGCATCATACCACATTGTGTATTGGACCATTATATGTAGGGGTAGTGTGTGAGTATCAAACATGCTGACAGTTTGGTTCACACACTCCTTATACTGTATGCACTTTTATACTGGTGTCTGTTTCTCTGTGCTGTTACATCCCTAGAGTGCCTGGTATATTTGCAATTACATGTGTATTCCCCCCCATAGCAAGATTACTTTTTTGTTATGTCAGTCTGCCTATAGTTTGGATATTGCTTGGTGACATGGCTAGTAGCTCAGTGAATTTTTCCTAATGTGATGTTATGTCCTGATATTTGGCAGCTGTGTAGTGTTGCCTGGCCCACATAAGCCTTGTGTATGTCTGACACATCAGTGAGGGGATGTGAAGATTTACATTACTAACTCCTGGAAAGTCACTAGGTTTTGGACTTGTGCTATTCCACTCAAAAGATGTTGGAACAGACAGGAGGGTGTTACTGCATCACATGTGTCAGCTCATCTACACCAGTATGTCAGATATGTCCACATTTTCATGCCCCCCCTTTGCCAGGCTTAGTTATGCTTTCTTGCACTAAGCTTTTCTGAGCATACCTGTCACAGACAAGATTGTTCCAGACTGTCCACGTTTATTGCCCATATTTCTGGTCTGTTGAACAGTATCATTTTATTCTTTCCTTTGGTGAATCACTGTGATCATGTAGGGATGTCTATCAGTATATGATGACATACATTACAGTTTAATAATTTACATCCTTCTGAACATGTATGCTGATACACACACTGCTCCTGTAGGGACATTCTACATTTATACCTGCAGGATGTACATTGTGTCCCTAGTGTTGGCCCATTGCCCCCCCCATTTCCAGCCTTTGTCCAGATCTCTTGCACTTAGGGGTGGGGAAGTATGGTGCTGGGTATAACTGCAGTACATGTTATGCATATATATATTTCATATGTGTGTGTGTGTGTGTGTGTGTGTGTGTGTGTGTGTGTGTGTGTATATGTGTGTGTGTGTGTGTGTGTGTGTGTGTGTGTGTATATATATATATATATATATATATATATATATATATATATATATATATGTCTGTATATACATATATGTATATACAGATATCTCTGTATATGTATATTTATGTGAGTGTGTATATATATATATATATATATATATATATATATATATATATATATATATATATATATATTTATATATATGTTTATGTTATGTTAATATATATTTATCATTGTATATATATATATATATATATATATATATATATATATATATATATAGCCGCGGTGGTGCAGCGGTAGCGTTGTCGCCTCACAGTAAGAGGTTCTCCCATTCGATTCTCAGCTGGAGTGCCTTCTGTGTGGAGTCTGCATGTCCTCCCCGTGGTCAAATGACGTTCGAAAGACATGCGTGAATGTGTGTGCCTTCGTTGAAGGTTGGGTGTTGAGCTGGCACCTCAGCCCCATAAAAATCTACTGCCAATTATTAGCAGACTGGAGTTCCGCTGTGGTGACCCCTAACCGAGAAAAGCCAAAAGAAGAAGAACATATATATATATATATATATATATATATATATATATATATATATTTATTTATTTATTTTAATATATGATTATTGATATATCAGTATATTTCTTATTTGATATCTACACATTGTATTATTTTATGATATATATGTACATATTCTATATGTGTAATTTCATATGTACAGCTACATATATCTGATGTATACACTTTTCATATGCATCTATCACCATACACATCTATATTTGTCTATTTATATATTATAAACATGCTGGTTCCACAGTGTTTGTTCCATAGTATTCTATACCTGTACTGAATGATATATTAAAAAAAAAAAAAGTTCAGTAATACAGCTCTGATGGAATAGTGGTACATTGCTCTGACTATGGTGTAAAGGGTCCTGGGTTCAAGACTGGGCAGGGCTGATTATCTCGGTGCTGGGCAGAATAGGGACTGTTGGTTACAGAGTGATTAAGGCACTTTTAAGCAGTTGTAAGTGGGTTTGTGCAGATTTGTGCAGTGGTAAAAGTGCTAATTTCCGGTTAAATATGCTTACAGACAGTTAGCCTTAAAAGTGCGTAATCTGTGTAGGCACTGCTTAGTGTTGTGCAAACAGGCTTAATTATGCTTACTACTGCTTAAAAGAGCATACTCCCATTTACCTCAATGCCAATTTCTTTAAAAGAAAATAAAAAAGGGGTGATAGGAAAGTGGTGAAAAAGAGGGCACAAAGAGGGAAAGACAATAGGGAAAGTAGCTAGGGATGTGCAGGATGGGTGTAGGGAAGGTCCATAGCTGTCCATTTCTTCTACACCAACAGCTGTGCATATATACTGAATTTGGAGGTATATTTGGACACTCAAACACCTGAGAGATGGGTGAGGACAACAGTAATGTGTTGTGAGGCCAATTAGACCAGATTACGTGTCCAGTGGACACGTGTGAAATGGACAGCTATGTATGGGGCAAAGTTTTTTGGGGAACAGATTGCCCTTTTTTTAAGATGAGAGTAGGATGTTGGGAAATTATAGTAGGTATATTTGGGGAGGTAGGTTCGGTAGGAAGACAGACAAGACAGCATACAGGGGCAATATATGACACGTGGGGGATAAACACCTTGGATGGGGAGGGGTGTTTGGAAATCGGAAGCCCATGTGCCCCCAAATGGAAACAGTGGGACTGAGGTCCCCACCCATGGGCAGTCACCACTGCACCTTCACATCCCTGAAGGTGGCTGTGTTGAGGGTTGAGCAGGAGGGGCAGTCTGACCCTCTAATTGCACCATGCAGCCCTCAAACTGGCATAGCAGATCTCCAAACTCTTTTCAGAGCTTGCTATGCACCAAACCCCGGAGCTGACTTTGGGTGACAGGATCCTGTCCACGCCTACTCCCAGGGGGGGATGAGCTTCATCTCCTGAGGTGGTTCCACCTGAAGGAGGTGCAGGACCAGCAGATGAGGAGGTCCCGAGGTGGGTCCCAGATGTGCTGGGGCCCGGTGCCATGGCCAGACGAGAGGTGGGTCCTCTGGGACCGGCCTTCCCAAATGTGCTATGGTGTTACAGTTTTAGAATATATGTGGGTTAGTAATAGTCAACACAATCCAGGATTAGTTATAACAGCATGCATATATATTCCTATTAACCCAAAACATCAGATTTGGAACAGTTGCATAGCAGACAGAACACATGCATATATGGAACCACAGTGGCCATTACAAAGGCATGCAGGTTACACTGATAGCAACAGGCCACCAATGATAGTATTGCTACATGGAGCATTAATAGAAACACATTTCAATGATTGTTGAACAATAGGACATATGTCCCAACAGTAGGTTTTGTGTAAACATACCCACTGATTTGTGTGTTTAGATTATTGTTGCAGATATGGTGGGGGAGAGAGAGATGTCAATTAACAACTTATATATACTTGCAGTACTCACAACTTTAATGATCATTGCTCTAATCATTACTCTACATATATTATTACAATAGCCTATGGCCTTGGTTTAGGCAGTGGTATGTTTGTACACAGTGTATACTTCAACTGTCTTACAGCTAAATTCTACTTCTCTTACCTGGTAGACATATGGAAGGAATGTTTAACACTACCTGACTGTTTCTACACATATTCCCAGATTCCTAGTTAAAATTATGCACATACCCTTCAATCTCTTAATGCACAACATCTGGACAAAACTTGGCAACATGGGGGTACAAATAGGGACATATTTTGAATATTGCTCTTATAAAATTACAAAGGCATGCAGGTTACACTGATAGCAACAGGCCACCAATGATAGTATTGCTACATGGAACAGTAATAGAAACACATTTCAATGTTTGTTGAACAATAGGACATATGTCCCAACAGTAGGTTTTGTGTAAACATACCCACTGATTTGTGTGTTTAGATTATTGTTGCAGATATGGTGGGGGAGAGAGAGATGTCAATTAACAACTTATATATACTTGCAGTACTCACAACTTTAATGATCATTGCTCTAATCATTACTCTACATATATTATTACAATAGCCTATGGCCTTGGTTTAGGCAGTGGTATGTTTGTACACAGTGTATACTTCAACTGTCTTACAGCTAAATTCTACTTCTCTTACCTGGTAGACCTATGGAAGGAATGTTTAACACCACCTGACTGTTTCTACACATATTCCCAGATTCCTAGTTAAAATTATGCACATACCCCTCAATCTCTTAATGCACAACATCTGGACAAAACTTGGCAACATGGGGGTACAAATAGGGACATATTTTGAATATTGCTCTTATAAACTTTTAGACAGTTGCTAGAGTAACAGGATTTGTTTTAATATATATTTTCTGAAGGATTTGAAGTCTTACACTGAAATATATGTCATTATTTGGTGACTACAATCCTGAGATCATTCCAATGATTTGCCAGGAAAAAAGAAGAACAGGCCAAAAATATGAGCCAAATATCTGGGCATTCTGGGAAAATCTGTACAGTTCAGAGGTATGATTACGCATACAGCTTACTACCACTCCCAGGATTCACACCATGGCTGTGTGTGCTAAAAATACAACAATTTCTGTTTCATCAGAGTGAGCTATATTAAAAACTGCTGTCTGCTCCTTCAGTGATTTCTGTCTAAGCCTCTCTTGGTTGTACAATCTGAACTTGCAATTACAACTGTCTTATACAGACATTCCTAGACATATTTTTATGTAGCACAGTGTGAGTAACACAACAGTATTATTCTGATATCAGATCTTGGTGAATGCTACATGTCAGGCCATACAATACCAGAGTAAGCATAACCAGTCCAGGATTTAAAATTTTATTGGCAGGCAGTTACAGTTTTCTTATCTGAAAGACCTGTGGGGGGAATTTTGTTAACACTACCTAACTGTTTCTACACATATTCCCAGAGTCCTAGTTAACTGTTTCTACACATATTCCCAGAGTCCTAGTTAAAACTATTTATGCATACAGCTTACTACCACTCCCAGGATTCGAACCATGGCTGTGTGTGCTAAAAATACAACGATTTTTGTTTCATCAGAGTGAGTTATTTAGAAACTGCATCAGTCTTATACAGATATTCCTAGACATATTTTTTATGTAGCACAGTGTGGGTAACAGTGGTTAACACAATTTTACTATTCAGAGAATGCAACACAAAATGCCATAGAATACTAGAGTAAACACAACCAGTCCATGATTTAGAACTTTATTGCCAGGCAGTTACGGTTTTATTTAAATATTACTATTACTGTCATATTGTCTGGTTTATTCAGTACAATCCATACACAGTTTTTATATTGCCAGGTGACTTTCTACTACTTTATATTTATTTGGTATGACTACTGCAAGCAGGATTGTTACTCACCAGCCTTGCAACGCATCCTTTGCAACCTACTGGCATGGCCTTCCTGATTTACAGCCTGCTCAGCTGCAGCTGTAAAGGGAATAGAGAAATATTTAAGCATACCTATCCATCACATACACATGCTAGACTTTGGTAAACAGTTATTGATATGAATACTTACACACTGCTGGGGCATCACCCTTCTGCCTTGCTTCTTGGACCCACTTGTCCAAGAGCTCCCTCTTCCTCCTCTTCAAGTTGGCATAGTGGTGCCGGACCTGCTCACCAGTTCGAGGGACACCAGTGGCACTGGTGAGATCACAGGTGAGATGGTCCCAGGTTTCTGCTTTATATTGCAGCCCTGGTACTGGCCCTGCAGCAGTCTCTCATCATGTTTTTTTTACCAGGAGGCCTACCATGACCTTGGGCTCATGTATGCCCCAACACTGCACCCGGAAGCGCATGCCCTCACCAACACCTACCATACTACCTACAGTGGGAAGCTACAACCAGTTATGAGCTGTATTCCCGCCTGTGATGTTTAAATATGGCCTATTTCTTACCCTTTGCCATGATTGGACAGTTTTGAATATGCTGAGCTAAGCTAAGCTATGGGCAAACCTGCTTAGCTACGGTTGGCAGTGCTTAAAGGGGCAGGCTCAGCACTGCTTACCAATGGGCAAATCCACTCAGCTGGGCTACTCATCGCTTAGCAGTCATATTTGCACAATACCCAAATAAAAAATCCCACAAATGCAGCAGCATGGCTCAGGCTGAATAAAACTTTAATATTAACAAAAAACACACTCAAAGAAAATACAAAGTAGGTCAGTATTATTCAGCCTGAGCTGTGCTGCTGCATTCGTGGGATTTTTTATTTGGATACTTACAGACTGACACGAAGAGGCTTTATTCCTGGCAGTGAAAATTTTTTCTCATATTTGCACAATGCTTACACCTAATAAGCAGAGCTGTGCAATTCTTAGCATTGCTTATTTTTTATTTTATAGACTATTTGCTGTATGGGACTGATTCATCATTCATTACATATTATAAATTTGTTTACTGTCCCTGACATCCCTCAATGTGCTTTCATTACATTTATTCATGTGTGACTATACTGTATGGGGGCACTTGTATTTATATGGGGATTTCACAACTTTATTAAACTGACACCTCACATTTGATGTAATGCAGTACTCCGGTTAACAAATATATGTTATTTAGTAGCTAATTATAAAAAAAAATGTTTATGTACTGCTTTCACATGTAAAATACAAATTGATTACAATGGGTATTGAACTGGTAATGACTGCATACACTCTAACCACTACACTATTGCAGTACTGCTTATGTTGGATGTCTCTTGCTATTTAACTTCTCGTGCTGTTTAAGCTGGACTAAGCATAGCTAAGTAACTGGCACACCCGCGCAGCTATGCTTAAACATTATTGCATGTATAAAAAAATGTATTTGTTGTGTTTTTTTTATTTGTACCCTTCAGAATATCCATGCTAAAGCTGAACCTGTTATTCTATCAACTTTCTGCTTTGTGGGATGATTGTGACTTATGGCTTTCTCCACATTCCTTACTCTGACGGGTTGGGAGGTGTGTGCTATGTGCTTATGCTACATCTGTTATTCTATCAACTTTTGCCTTGTTAGGGACCATTGTCCCTTATGGCTTTGACCAGATTTCTTACCCTGACGGGCTAGGGGTGTTGCAAGTGTTCTTGCTCATTTTAAATTGCCGAACGGTAATTCTGGTGTGCAGGGGGCATGTGTATTGTGAAACCACTGCTCTCTGACACACCCCCTGCACTCGTACACAGAACCGTGTCCATGTAACAGCACAGCAGCGCATCATGAATATGCATGGGGCGCTGCTGTGCTGCATGGGAATGGTCCGTTCTGTGCAGGAATAAGCTATTCCTGCACGGAACTTTGCTGAATCCCAGAGATTGATAAAGTGCTTTCTTCTTGTTCAGTGTGCGACAGTACTAAGCCACATTTGCAAAAAGATCCACTTCAGCTAAGCCAAATTCCTGACCTACATTGGTTAACAGTAGCAACTGACATATTTGAGTGGAACAATCAGCATTACTTAGTGTTTGTAGACTCTTATTCATACTGGATTGATATTGATTTGCTACCTAACCTAACATCCAGTGCTGTTATTACTAAGATGAAATGTCATTTTTCAGTCCATGGTAGTCCACATAAAGTTATTTCTGACAGCGGTTCTCAGTTTACCAGTCAATTGCTTCAGAGATTTGCAAGAGTGGGACTTTATCCATGTTACTATAGTCCTGAATACCCACAGTCAGATGGCCTTGCTGAATGTGCAGTACTGAGTACAAAGCAGTTACTAAAGAGGTCAAAATATGACAATACCAATATCTTCTTGAACTTACTTAATCTCAGAAATATACCCCATGACAATCTACTTGGCTCGCCTGCTCAGAGACTTCTATCTAGGCAAACCAGAACAACATTGCCTATCAGTTCTAGTTTGTTGGTGCCTAATGCAATCAAAGCCCAACTTTTTAAGAAGGCTTCTTCTCAGACGTCCAGCTATGATAAAATGAGCAGATTCCTTTGTCCATTAAAAGGAAAGACAGTGAGGATGCAAACGGCTTTGATCGAATTGGTCAAGTGAGAGGTATATTTGCTGAGCTGAGATTCTACTTAGTGGAATCTGAGGGTAGAGAATACAGGAGAAACTGCATACATCTTCTTCCTGTATCAGAAATGATATTGCAGCATCGTACCTGTGATACAGACTCTAGATCTCAGAGCAACCCCGACAATGTTTGTACTGAAAAATGTCTGAGTATTCATTCCCATTCCTGATGATGTCCTAGTTGTCCCCAAAGCTGAACATTGCTTGAAGACAGTCCTTATTGCTACATCCAATTCTTAATTTTATGTTACATGATCAGGTCGTATTTCTAGACCTAGTGTAAGATACACAGCAACCTGGACATGATTGTTTTATATGTATCTAATTTTGTATGATTGCATATCAAAGAATTAGTTTTGTATAACTGCATGTCAAAAGATCATTACTGTAAATTGCATGTCATTGAATACTATCATTTCATGTATTAGCTATTTTTCATAGAGGGAGGATGTAGATCTGAATGTGTGCATGTACCTTTAAGAAGCATTTCCAGATGTTAGCGCATTCATATAAATAGTGAGCATCTGCAGGTAGCAGTGTCATTTTGAGAGAACAGCCAGAGTGTTAACATGTATGAGTGTGGTAGTCAGTCTATTTATAAGTTTATTTAAGTTTAAGTTACAAAGCCTCATTCCTGATGCATTTATGTGTAATAAAGCTGCTTGAACTGAACCCAGGAATGTTCATCTGTTTATTATCCTGACCAGATGAGTGACACTATCTACATAAGATATTTTATGAGGTAAAAAAAAACTGTACCTTGATCACTGTAAAAGGAGTAAGATTTAGTTAGTGTAATTTTTTTTTTCTGCCTTTTAAGTCTGCAACCCCAATGACATAAAAAATGATGTGCTTCAACTAGAAACAAGGTAGAGTGGCAACATTAACAGCACAGAAAACCTGTCATGAACCAACTTAACAAAATTAAAATTTGTGCTTTACAAGTGAATAACATATCCACCATACAGTAACCATACCATTTCCATTCTCAGCTGAGGTGCCATCCATGTGGACCCAGCACACACTTTCTATGACAATGTGAATTTGCTATGGATTTTCCAGTTTCTTCTCCCCATCCAAAGACATGTGATCTTCTAAAAATTGCCTGTGGGTGTGTGTAGCATGTGATTGAATAAGTGTGTATGGATATTCTGTCATAGGCCAAAGTCCTGTTCAGGGCAAATTTAAGTGCCTTGTACATGTTGGCTGTCAGGATAGGCTTTGATGTTCCTTTAACCCTGTAAAAAATAAAGTGGGTTATCAGAAAATAAATAGCTGGATTGCTGGAGTGATGGATGGCAGCCTGCATTTCCAAGGTGTATTGAAAATAACTAGTCTATCATTGTGAAACTGAAAAAGTTTTTTTATTAAAAGTAAAGAAAGTGCAAATAACTAGGAAGTCAGACTTCTAATGTGCACAAATACTGTACAGCCATGCTTCTGGAAAATATTCAGTTGCCCTCTAGCAGGCAAGAGTGCAACAAACACAGGCATGATATATATTTCTATTTTTCCACATTCCATACTTGCCATCTCCATGCACTCCAACAGTGAAAATAGTCTCTGCTGATAGTGTGGTGCCAACTTGTAGATAAAAAATTAGACTTGACAGCCATAAAAAGTTACTTACACTGTATCTTTAACATCCCTTTTTTCAAGTTCTTGGATCAGAAGGGTTCAACCTTCAAATTCAAAGAAGGATCCAGTTGTCAGCAACTGATTCACTATCAATACCAATAGACTGCCACTGGAATCCACAGGCATAATATTTAAGAGAAAAAAATGTAGAAAAATGTGAACTTCTGTTGTGCTTATACTGTATAACTATCTATTGGTTTCTGGGGTTTTTCTTACTTTGCAAGCAGTTTGAAATAACAATCTTAGTAGATCAAATCATAACCTTACTTTGTCCTTGCTGGGAGCTCTTTTAGGAAAACATGTTATTTGCGTCTGCAGTAGATAGTGTTATTGTAACACAACATTCGGTTTCATCAGGCAGAAACGCTTCAACACATGAATAAAAAAAGAATAGTGTAGCTCTGTTTCTGTCAACTAGTATGTGGATATTAAAAACAATGCCTGCCTAGACAAAGTCATATATTTATTCTGAAGTGTTATGCCAACATTTGTGAATGCATTTAAAATGTTAATCCAAACTTACATAACTACCAGCATGGAAATTTGTCAGTGTTTTGCATATCCTTTTCTGTTCCTCCCTGTTCTCATTTCTGTGTGTCCTCAGCTGGTTTTGGGCACCAGCAAACTCTATAGCCACGGAGGGCTCCCTGGTGTAAATGAATGCTAGCCTATGCACCTTCAGTTTTTTTTCCTTATTGTAAGGTAATGACATTATTCTTTCCTCTTTATTTGATAAATCATGCTTCCAATTGTAAAAAAATTACATTATCAAAGAAATAAGGAGCAAAGTCAACCAAATGCAGGAAAGATTATACAGGAAAAGGGTCCCATGATTTACCTATGTCTGTTGGTGCCCTGGCTTCATTCCTGGTTGAAACCCTCAACATAAGTAAATAACTTTACTATCTATGCCACAGGTCTCTAAGATGCTAATTTTTCATGACACTTCTGTCCTCCATTCTTTCGATGGCCTAGCATTCCATAACCCTGCTTTCTTTTTGTGCTGTTCTTATCTTTCAATTTTCTCACCACGTTTGTCTGAAAACCAATTATTTACTTATGCATATATGTATTCTAGCTGACTGTACTCACTAGACTCATGTAAGCATGACATAAATGTTTTGGTCTGTGAGTCAGGCAGTATGGGTGTGGTGAAATCAGGAACCAAACCCAGTTCAGCAAGGTGAAGCTTTTTAACACCTCATAACATTGACTGACTTTAACTGATGTGACATATAGAGCGTTCTATAGTTTAACTTTGGTAGTGTGACTTAGTTTGCTAAGGCTTCATACCACTCACAAAATTAATTTTGTAGTCTTGGGTTTGATTCTCCTTCTCTCCACTTGCATACTGTGTTACTGTGAGCAAAACATCTAACCTGACCAGTGCTCCTAAGGCACTGCTGAAAGATGCACTTATGCCTAGTGATCTACTTACTTTAAAAAATATGTTTTACACCTCATTGTGTGCTTGAGATGGAAGAAGCTTGCTACTGTAAAGAAAAAAGGCATGTCTGGGTTTAGCTCAAAGCATAGTTCTTCATACTGGTCTAGTGTTTGATACAGTATTGATGTTTAATTTCACTCTGTGGATCTGGAGAAACAGAACCACTTTAATTAAACATGATTTTTTTTTACATGAGAACTGATATTAACTGTCTTCCTTGAGGGTAAAAAATTAAAACTGCTTTTTTCATATACCACAGTCTCCTAGATATCTTTCATTCATACTAGCTCCAGCCTGGGGCAAACCCTTGGGAGACCTCCTTACCCTACTGTGCTATCTAAGAGCTGTCCTTTCTGTTAAAGTATTTTTTTTTAATTGCAAGAACTCCATACTCCTCCCCTTTTATGCTTTCTTACCTGCAGTCCCATTTTGCTCAAACCACTGCTGAAGTACTTACTGTCTGTATTGCCTTGTCCACTCTGTGTAACTTTTGACAACTTGTTTGCTTACAAGTTGCAGAATACTCCAAGTCCATAGGCTCAACACAGATTTTATTCTGGTTTTGCAATCCTATAATCAAACATAAACATACTCTACAATAACTTAGGCAAATATTACTGAGGAGGTAGTGGTCTCTTTTTTGATTAATGACAAGTTTTTGATTTTTGTCAATCACAACTTTCCCCTAAATATGTCCAGAATGCAGGTCTTTGTTCTATCTCTCTTAAATAATTTCATGTCTATTAAATGTCATTGAGTTTGGCTTGATCTTTTTACACCTCTCCTTATCATGATAGAGTCAACTGATATTACATTTTAGAGCAACTCACCAGGACTTGGAGGTGGCTGTAGAATCCAGTATAAAAATCTTTATCCGACACAAGCGCTTTTGTGGGTAACTCCACTTCTTCATATGTCTAATACATTTTAAAAACAGCTCTCAGTTTAAGTATCCTCTTAAGACACTGATCTGGTTTGAACAAGCAAATTTAAAGCAACATCCTACAAAGTACATGCCATTAACTAAACTAGAAATCTGAATGTATTGGTATGTACTTCTAAAAGCCTATTTATAAAGTATCTAGATTCAAATTTCCATAAAATTTCAGTTTTGCAGTCACAAGCACAGAAAATATCTGCACATATTTACATTTTCCACTTATGTTCTCCAAAACACATACAAGCCTGTAAGAAGAAGTCAGTAATTTATCATACAAACAACTCCACAGCACATCTTTGACTAAGTTTTCACTTAGGGCATTTCAGTTCACAACAAAAAATATATCTGCACGTTTGCATTTTCCTCTTCCAGTTTGCAAGCACAAGCACATAACTACACATATTAACATTTTCCACTTCTGTTCTCCAGAAGAAGTAAAATTAAAAAGATTTAATGGTGGATTTACACCTATTTTAGTGGTTAGAAACAACTTAGAATTGGAAATCTCGGAAGAAAATGGAGGTCTATAAGAAACCACTGGAGCATCCCTTGTAAGATACAGATTTATTACAACATATAGTGTAGACATGACATATACAAGAAGCATTATATGTAAAAACTGGAATGTAATTAAAAATTATACATCTTTGGTAAATAAATTTATAGAAGTCCCCCAGGTTGTTTTTAGAAGGGGTAGGAACATTAAAGACATATTAAGTAAAGGTTGTTCACAACAGGTTTGACAGGGATATCCAAGTGTAACATGTGCAACTATTGCAAATATGTGGACACAGGCACACATTTAAAATAAGGGACAGAAAGTACTACCTAGAAAAGAAATACAACTGCACATCAAGAATGGTGGTGTATCTAGCTAACTGCCAAAGCTGTCCTGCATTTTACATCGGAAAAACAGATAGGAGGCTAAAGGACAGAATATATGAACATGTGTATAGCATTAGTCGGCAGAAACAGGAGAATGCCATAGCTAGACACAATATAGGAAATGAAAACCACCAGTTTAAATTTAAATGCATTGATCAAGTGACAGCTGACATGGGGGTGGGGGGCACACTCATTGAATCTAGAAAAGCTTCAATTATTATGGCAACTCCAGCTGGATGCATGCCATTACCCTGAAATAAATGAGATGTGTTCAATTTTAAGTGTTATTAAACTTAAAAGTTTGGAAAGATAAATGTCATATTTTATATTTTATACTTGTAGTACATGTGTTAAGCATATGTGATGAAATAGAGAGTGTATTGTATATAGTCTGAACGAAGAAATTTGATAATGTCAAACTTTTTAGAAGAAATTTAGTACTTGAATGCAGTTTGATTGTGTGCATCACTTTAATTTAAGGGCTAACAAATTTGCACAGTATGATCACATGACACAGTCTAACTGTTTTTAAAGAGTGGATTTTGAGTTAGAATGTATCTGATGAAGTTCAAGCACTATCTGGATGAAACGCGCTTAATAAAGACGTTCTTTAACAACAGAGCATCATTTGGGGTTTGTACCTTCAACAGCTACTTTTTGTTTATCTGTTTGTTATACTTTCTATTGTTGGTTTGGACTTTCTGGATATGGCTAGTGAAGGACACATTAGCCCCCAACCCAAGTCAAAAAATTTCAAATGACAGTATTGGAAATTTAACTATAATGATAATGATGCTCTCTCAATGTGTGGAAGATCTATCTGCTAGATGTGATATAATTTCTCTACCTAACAGTCAACAGGTAGAGAATGCAAGCTATGGCAGTCAAGAGAACAACCAGTGACTTGGTGCTACTTATTCTACAGTTGCTGCTTCCCTGACTAGTTCAACACAAAATACTACTTTGCCAACAAACTGTGATGACAATTCAGAAGCCAGAACATGGAGAAACAACCTGAGTAGTGAACCAGCAAGACCAACTAACGCTGAAAGTTCCTTGGGGCTTATTGGGGTCCTTAATTTGAACAACTGGTTGGATTCTACACCAAAATTTCAGCTACAACCTGATACAGTCGAACAAGGGCATCCGGCTGGAGGAACAGTATTAATTACAGAACACTTAAAGTCTTTTGACTACTATTTACTCAAGCATAAAAAACTGCAACTAGAAATTTCATATTTCCATTAATGTATAAAGCAGAACATAGTCCCTAAGGGCTTAAGAGCCTGGCAATATCCAACGGGGCTTGAGACAGGTTCATTATTTCACCAAGACCTGTTGAAACTGTTTGACAGACACGGTCTGGAACTGTTAGAGGTATTGGTAAAGCATTACCAAATTATGGTAAATCAAATTGAAAATCAAATTAAACAGGTGGATGAAAAAATCAGAACAGACATAGATTTTAATCGCTGTTTATATGATTATAACAGAATCTTCACAAGTATAGACCAACACATGAATAAACTAAAAGACAATAAAATGAAAAAACTTAATAGAGATGTCACTGACTACCAGAATGGAACTGCATATCCAAAACCGCCCCCCTCACAACTATGGAATTCTACTGGCCATAACACCTATCAATCAACATCCAGAGGAGGAGTTACAGAAATCACTCAGGAGGAAGTCACATCACAACAACACCAGAGGGGAGATGTGAATGAACTGGAACCTGTAAGGAGAAGTGAAAGGATTGCTAACAACAGCAACATGAAACAAACTGTGGAAGTTGAATGGGATAACAACCCTAGACCAAGTTCTTCGAATGAACATTCAAATTTTCAGAACAGAGGGTGGAATCACAACCCCTGAGGTCCATATCAACAACAGGGGAAACCCAAATGGAAAATGAACCAGAGGAGGAGGTAATGCATGTAGGAACTAACCCCCCCTCAGGTAATTAACTGTAAAACACTTTTGAAAAGTACTAAAGACTTTACAGTTTACAACTATTCACTGTTTGAAATAATAAAAGAACTTGTTGATTTACTGGCCAAGGGGTTTACTTTCTTACCGGACAGTAAAGCAGACTTGGGGAAAGTACTTCTTGACTTGAAATTGTTTATTAGGACTCTAAACTTAAATGTTATGTTTGGGGGAAATTAATTTACACACAATTAGTTTTATATTAACAGTACGTTTAATCCCCCTCCCCCCACATCCTGCTATTGCAATGTTTGAAACCATGCATGAGCTAGACATCAGGAATTGTTTGAATAAGAATTTTAGTAATGTGCACAAATTTAACATTAGTAAACCAGAGAGAGATTTACTATGTGAATTACAACACTTGTCAGTGCGGACTATGAGACCAGATAAAGAGGGAGGGCTGGCTATTATGAGTACAGACGACTATAACAGAAGGATGAAAGAAATCATTCAGAGTGACACATACATGTTAGTGACAAGAAACAAGTTACATACAGCCTATGCTCGAGTAAAAATGTATTTAAATGACATGTTTATTGAATCAAGGACATGTTTATTGAATATGTTATAAACATGTTGAACTATCTGATTATGTCAGCCCCTAGGATTCTCATTTTATTCGGGATTCCTAAAATACATAAATGTATAGAAAATCCCCCTATGCGACCTTTCGTTGATGCATGTAATACTATTACTTATTCATGGGCGAAGATGGTAGACACAATTTTGAAAAAATATGTTAGCAACATAGGACAAATTTGTAAGGACTCATGGACATTTTTAAGTAACATCAATAAGTTAGAATATAAAGAACACTATACCTTTATGACTATAGACGTACGAGACCTTTACACTTCGATCCTACATATTGAAGGGATCGAATGGCTAGCCCATATGTTGAGAATAAAGGGAGATGCAAGTGAGGAAATTGTATTAGCAGCAGAGCTTTTAGACATCATCCTTACTAACAACTATATTACCTTTGACAATGAATTTTACTTACAAAAAAACAGTGTAGCTATGGGTTCCCCAGTTGGTGCAAGTTTTTCCAATTTAGTTATGGCCCACTGGGAATATGAATTTATTAACAACAACCCACACATTAAGGACACCATATATTTCTACACAAGGTTTTTGGATGATATTTTATGATTATTAAAGGGGACAACATTTGGGCGATGGAGCTTATGCAGTACTTTAATAGTACAACTAGTTTCCTAAACTTCACATACAACTTCAATAAGGATTCAATAGCATACTTAGATGTAAACCTGAGAAAAGTCAGGAACCAACAATGTTATACAGCTACAATTTTTTGAAAGGAAACATATTCAAATGCTTTTCTACACTTTTCCAGTTGTCACCCATATTACCAAAATCTTTTAGTGTTTAAGGGACAGCTGGTAAGAGCTGCCTGGATGACAACATTGGATTCTGATTTTATGACAGCGTGTAACAAGCTCAGGAATATGTTCCTTAAACAAGGGTATCCTGACCAGATGATTAGCCAACTAACAGAAGAAGTAAAATTAAAAAGATCTAATGGCGCATTTATACCTATTTTATTGTTTAGAAACAACTTAGAATTGGCAATCTCGGAAGAAAATGGAGGTGTAGAAGAAACCACTGGAGCATCCCTTGTAAGATACAGATTTATTACAACATATAGTGTAGATATGATGTATATAAGAAGCATTATATGTAAAAACTGGAATGTAATTAAAAATGATACATCTTTGGTAAATAGATTTATGGAAGTCTCCCAGGGTGTTTTTAAAAGGGGTAGGAACATTAAAGACATATTAAGTAAAGGTTGTTCACAAAAGGTTAGACAACCAGGGAAGTCCAATTGTAACATGTGCAACTAGTGCAAATATGTGGACACAGGCACACATTTAAAATAAGGGACAGAAAGTACTACCTAGAAAAGAAATACAACTGCACATCAAGAATGGTGGTGTATCTAGCTAACTGCCAAAGCTGTCCTGCATTTTACATCGGAAAAACAGATAGGAGGCTAAAGGACAGAATATACGAACATGTGTATAGCATTAATCGGCAGAAACAGGAGAATGCCTTAGCTAGACACAATATAGGAAATGAAAACCACCAGTTTAAATTTAAATGTATTGATCAAGTGACAGCTGACATGGGGGTGGGGGGCACACTCATTGAATCTAGAAAAGCTTCAATTATTATGGCAACTCCAGCTGGATGCATGCCATTACCCTGGAATAAATGAGATGTGTTTGATTTTAAGTGTTCTTAATCTTAAAAGTTTGGAAAGATATATTTCATATTTTATATTTTATACTTGTAGTATGTATGTTAAGTATATGTGATGAAATATAGAGTGTATTGTATATAGTCTGAATGAAGAAATTTGATAATGTCAAACTTTTTAGAAGAAATTTAGTACTTGAATGCAGTTTTATTGTGTGTATCACTGTGACAACTGTGCCCTGGCCTAGCAATCAAGGAGCCTCAATCCTCACCATTAACACCAGGGAGGGCATCTCATATAAGAGGAATGGATAACAAATACACACAATAAAGTACAATTTCCCTTTAGTGCACACAGAGATCACAGTCAGTCTGGGGCTGGTTGCTCCCTTGCTCTCCAGGTCCCCAGTAAGACTCCCCACTGGCACAGCTATAGGGTCCAGATCTCAGCCTAGCTGGCAAGCTAACCTCCAGTACCCTCTCTGTCCCACCAGTGCTTTGTGTCCCTGCCCAGGTAGCTGACATACCACACACACTTTGTGATAAGTATTTATACATCTTCACAGACACTCCTGGGAAAGGCTGACACAGATTCTCCAGATGTGCCCCTTTACCCAGACTATATGGTAGTAATGTCTGCCACCACCAGGTAATACTTATCAGCTACCCGAAGGCCCTTAAAAGGGTATCCAATTATTACTGTGCAATATTATTATCCAATTGGTAATGTGCCTATTCAGTCTAAGGCTTATTAGAGTGGCTTATTACAATAAACTCTATAAATATGCAATGTACTCTAGAGCTTACTTATCTCTACACAAACCAGCCACAGGTAAAAGGTTTTTAAAAATATTTAATAATAAATAATTATAACACAAGACAATAATACTACACCACAGTGATATTTAAAAGTTCAGAGATCACACAGAAACTTAAAACAATACAGTAGGAAAGTTCTGGTATAACAGAAAAACACTTGTTTAACTTTCTTCTAAGTTCCTAGCTAGTACTACAAGAAAACATATTTCTAAGATACTACTTACATAAGACAACAGGCAGAGTGCTGATAAGTGGTATATCAAGATCAAAATGCTCACAGTCTCTATCTGAACAATAGATTTTAAACTCACTAACAAACATCTTTGCTAGGCCCTCCCAAATTACATCATTTTGACACTTAGGTTTTCCCAGTATACACATTACATAATTTTGACACTTATTCTGGAGTTCCCAGGCCAACAAACTGCATTATTTAGCAAGCTAACACCTGCTCAGGAAACTACAACAATAAAAAACATTTCCATTGTACACTCTAGCAATTATTCCTTAAGTTAAGATAATAGAAAGAATGTGTTCAGACAGCCACTTCTGCACCACTATTTAGATAATTGTAACTTCAAAGAACATTTGAAATGCTTGGCTTAGCTTTCCTTACAGCAAATAGCAATGTTGCAACGATCTTGAGGTTCACATTTTCCAGTGTTTTCTTTCATTTAAGAACCAAGGCTGTATTTTACATTTATATTTACAAATGATAGAATTATGTATCAAATTGTATTTGACTAGGCTGGCAGCCTTCGCCCATCTTCTCCCAATCTTCACAATCACTTTAACTTAAGGGGAAGCAAATTTGCACAGTAATGATCACATGACATAGTCAATAACTATTTTAAAGAGTGGATTTATTTATTTACCCTAGGCTAGGGGCTTCTTTTCAGGGGTGAGCAGGGTTGGTATTCATGATCCTAGCAGAACTTTGCACAGGGTTTTGTTGAATTTTGCCTCCTATTTTACATCCACCTGAGCTACCGCCAATTCAGGCAGATGGGAACTCAGTTTAATATTCCATCCGAAGGACAGCACAATCAGGAGTGCCACAACCACCTAATGCTGCATTGCAGTGACAGCAGTTTGAAAAATGAATCCAATAACACAGAGTGAAACAGAACACACACAGCCCCCTGATCTTCCAACAGCTAAGGGCCAGTGTGCTACCTGTTGGGTCACTGATCCTGCAAACTTCTCCACTTCTCATGCTGTCCTTACATTTTCATAATCTTCTCAGTACTACAATACACTATAGTATCAGAAATTGCAATACTGGTGCCCTTACACATCTCTGGCCTCCTGTTTCCCTACTTACTTCTGCACGTGCCTTCTCATTCTCTGTACCTGTCATATGGAGCTGCCTGCTACCAGGAATTAGGAATGCCAGGTGGTTCAGAGCCATGCTTTGGGCCTAACTTGAAGATTATTTTAGAAGTAAGTGCTTCAGAGATAATGAGTAATGGCCAACTCTCTTAAATTATCTACCTTTGAAGGTTAATTTAGGCACATGTTACCAACTGTAGTTGATTTATTATTCCCTCTTAACTTTTTATTATGAGAATGCATTTTACAGTAAGTCTCATTCATCCTTTCCACCGTAAAACTACCCTTTTCTAAATCACTTTCTTTTTTGAACTCTTCAGTAGAACAAACTGTCCTGATTTTTATGCTATTGCTATTACATGTATGTTCAAATATAAGTATAAGCTTATGCACAAATAAGCTATATGCTTCAAAAATACTGTTTTGACTGCCTTTAAATCAAGTATGGATAATCTTGATGGGTAAACAAAGTTATACCAGGACTGCTGTGTACTTCCCTTCTCGACTTGAGAGATAACACTATTACGTATTTCAAAAAGGAGGCACAGACTTTAAAGTGTGTCTGCTTAAAGGATATAGCTAGGCATCTTACTGGCCAGTGTGCACTTGTCTAGTATAGTTCCTATATTCTTGGGTTTCTGTGTTCCTATGACTGAATTTCAATGTGCTTGTTTCTCATGTTTGTATACTTTAGCCCAGGTCCTTGGGCCAGTTCACTTAATTATTTAACAACTAACTAACTAACTAACTAGCTAACTAACTAACTAACTGACTGACTAACTAAAATGAGATGTGCATAATCCCCCAGTGTTACCTCAGTTTTTGATGGCTGTGAAATAAAGTAGTAAAGATGTTTATTTTCCAAGACAGTGTTTTGTTTACCATTTGTAGAAGCAGCTTTCAGAACAGAACTCCAATTTGTCCCTAAGCTGACATATTATGACCCATTAACAAACTTCATTCTCAGCACCTCAATTCTATTTCCTTAACATATATTTAGAATCTATGTGACTAAGTCAGTTAGCAGACAGACTGTACATTGGAAAATGTACACACAGTGACTAGAATAAAAAATATATCTAGAATAACAACTACAACTTGAAAATCGTTGAAGTCCCTTGAGGAAGGCTATAGGGTTCTTTAATGATTTAATAAAGTTTGTGAAGCTGCATTTGCCATTTTTATTTACCTATTTGGAAAATTCCTTTTTCCAATTACTAGAACAAAAGGTGGTCTGCAAGGATAACGGAGCGTTTCTTGTTAGTTCTGAGAGAGAAGCCTAACTGAATATTCAGCAGCTAGCTGGAACAGTGTTCAAGGCTGATTAGTCTGTAAATAAAGGTAAAAGCATTATGGCATCTTAATTGTCCTGTCATAGGTACCCCATTTGCTTTTAGGAAAAGGTGACAAAGGTGGACTCTGTGGTCTGCTAGGAATATGTATTTGCAGATCTTATTTATAGTTGTCTAAAGCAGACTACTTTTGTGGGCTGAAGTCTGAGTGACTCCTAGTAGAGCATATTTTAGTTTCAGCAGTGAAATATTTATACCCAGAGCTCTCTTAGCTTCAGGAGAAAACAAGTTGGAGATTTTGTGGTTATGAAAACTCCGTCAACACACATATCTGTTTGATTTTTAATGGAAACAACTTGATCCAGAACTAGACCAAAATATTTGTACTGTGTAATCTATGCTGATTTATTTAGAGAATGTTTCTAGTAGCTGCAACTAGCATTTATCAACAGCAATACAGTTTAAAGGTTATGATTGTTTTATTTTTCTGGACGGGGCGGGGTTGATTGGTAACTTGTTTTGAATCATCCATTTCCAAAGTGCAGTAAATCCAACTTGTAACTTAGATTGCAGTTGCTTTCCCTGAAGTTAACATTAAGAGACCACCCCTGAATATGGATATGTTTATTTTTAGACAAGTTCTAGATGAGGTTGCTTAGGAATAGTAACAATAAGGTTGGTCCAGGACTGACCCCTGAGGTATGCCATGTGAAAAGATGCCAGTACTTGAGAAGAAGAGGCTTATACACAGCTGGTAGGACAGCCTGAAATGGTAGCTTGTAAACCATGTGATGGCATCAGATCTAAAGTATAGTTCAAGTTTTGAGAGTAGCAAGGAATATTCTATAGACTCAAATGATTAAGTCATGCTTACAAAGATGCTTTGTGAAAGCAGGACATTGTTTTTCTTGTCATATATGGAGTTAGAAATTTTGTAGATGTGTGTAATAATATTATACTTATCTAACTAATGCGTCAACAAGAAAGCTTTGTGTACATATGTGTTTGCATGTGTGTGTGTGTGTGTGTGTGTGTGCGTGCGTGCGTGTGTGTGTGTGTGTGTGTGTGTGTGTGTTTGTGTGTGTGTGTGTGTGTGTGTGTGTGTCTGTCTGCACAGCTAGTGGAGTTTGACTTTATTGGCTTGAATGCACCATCAAAGGCTTAAAAAGAAAAAAAGAAAAAGTCATGGACATCCAGAAGCCATGTAGATGAAACACTGGTATGTCCTTAAGGGTTTATTTGCATATATCCCATGGGCCTCCACTACAGGTAGTATAAAGCATTACACAGAGAAGTCTACCTTCTTTGAGTCTTTCTTGGATTTTTTACTGACAGACTTGTCTGTGTGACCTTTTTGTCCATTGGTTTGGATATTGTTGGGGATGTTTTGCATGCACCTTCATTTATATGGACATCAGGCTTGATTTTAAGCTCGTGAGTTTCCAGTGTATAGCTATATGCTACACTGATAAGGTCAGAAAAACAGTTAAAGTAAGATACTTTTCCAGCTTGTACTGTTTTTGTTTCTTTGCTGAACGTGCTACTAAAGACTTAAATAGCAAAATGTAAGGGTATTCAGAACGCATGTAGCTGATACACTAGTACACATTCCATTTAAGGTATTGTTTGTAGAAGACTGTAGCTTAGCTGGGACTTTCTTAGAGTTTTTACTGAATGGTTTGTCTGTGTGACCTTTTTGGCCTTTGTTTTATATATATATATATATATATATATATATATATATATATATATATATATATATATATCCATGCACATAAACATATACACACATGTATAATTACAGTTATTATATAACTCGATTCACTGCAAGCCTTTTCCAGAGCACTACATGTAACATTCAACTGGGATTCCATCACTCAGGTTGCAGCTTGTATTGTTCTCTGCTGTCTGTAATATCACTGTTGAGTGTCTGCCTATGGGACACCTGACCCAAGAACTGCACTTCAAGGTAATTGCGTATTCAACCTTGTTGTTCTCACTATTACATGTTATGAGTTACACCACTCATTTTAGTTCTCAAAATAGACTGTACTATTGAATTGTGTCGATTCTGTACATTGCCCCATTATATTTTAAAGCATAAATTAATAATTTATGATGTTGTACAGTCCGCAAACATTGCATATTGTAATGAATTTAATTCTATTGTACTTCACATTTCTAGCCTCAATTTTTACCAGGTATCACACATTGTGTTACATGTCTTGTTGAAGAAAGTTTGGAAAGTACAATCACCCTATAAAGCAATTGAGCATTATCTGAAAACTTAAATAGTGATTCTGAAAACCAGCGGTTACCTTTTGGTTGCTATGCTTTTTCCCTACCAGTTTCTCTGTCTGAAATAGTGCCCATTTTGCAGAAGCCTACAATAGCCGCACCCACAGTGAATGTTATTAAAAACCTGTCTAGTGTACTTTCATCTTACTAAAATTATCCAACTACTTCTTCCCGGTACCACTGAGACACAGCTTCCTGGCTTTATTTATCTTATGTTTCTGCATAAAAAAATGGACAAATACTGCTGTGGATTTTAAGATAATTAACTAATTTCTGTTGTTTACATTATATTAATTCAAATGTAGTCTGGAAAAATGGATGGATGGGTAAGTGCAAATTTACTCATAGTTCAGCATCATGGATAGGGGCAACATGTAAATATTCTGTTTATGTGTGGATTATTGGAACTTAACATATGTTGTTGTTGTTGTTGTTGTGTCTTTCAGCTTTTCCCAGTTAGGGGTCGCCACAGTGGAACACCGGTCCTCTAATGATTGGCAGTAGATTTTTATATGCTGAGTTGCCAGCCCTGACGCACAACCTATAATGGTTAAAAACTTCATGGGAATGTATGGCTAGGCTTCTAAATAACCTCATAGCTCAATAGCATAACAAACACATGTGAACCTATAATTGATAGATGTTATGTGATCCGATCTCGCCTACATTCTGACTGATGGGTTCGGAGCCGATCCCTCGGCTCCGACTTATGCTATAGAGCGAGGCCTCTTATTGGCTGAGCTTTCTTTATCCCAGGATGCACCACCACTAATCCCCCAGATCTCGTTTGCCGCTTACAGAGCTTGGACGTGGTCTCAACATTGGCTGGGCTAAGTACTATATTAATAGTATCTTTTCCTGTCAGAAATTTTCTTTTTTTCAACCCAAAAGCTGTTTTAACGGCTATATTTTGTGTACGAGTGTGTCTCTTGGTGTTTTATTGATTTTTGCTTTATTTGTCCTGTCAGAGAAGGTTCCCTTTAAGTTAGGGGCCTTCCCCTGTTCTAACTGCTTTAGTGGTTGTGTATGGGTCAAGTTCCCGTTTCAGTTAGAGGGTCTTGACCCTCCTTGCTTCTTCCCCTTCTTTACTGTGTAAAATACTGTGTAAAAAAAAAAAAAAAAAAAAAAAAAAAGTTCAGTATATATATTTTTTTTGAACATACTTATTGTGCCTGTGTCCTAAAGCTGTTTAAAGTTCACTGTTGTTTCTGTTTTTACAACTATGTCTAAGGAACATAAACCATCCGGTTTTAAGAAGTGCACGAGGTGTGGGTTTAAAATGTCCATTACGGACGACCACTCCTCGTGCGTCTATTGTCTTGGCCAAACATCTCCAGGAATCCTGCAGTGTGTGCCATGCGTTTTCCTCTCGAGTCCTCCAGGAGAGGAAAAACAAATTAATCCTTAGAGGATTAATCAAGCCTTCTTTTGAGGAGGCTTTATCTTCTTCTCCGTCTCCTTCTAGGAAGACCGACCAGTCAGTCAGAGCCGGCGGCTAAAAGGTAAGCAGACTTCTCCATCGGCTCCACGGACTTGTGCCTCGCCCTCTGGTTTGCCGAGGTCTGGAGCATCGAGGCGGGTCATCCTCATCGGCTCCACTGATATTGGAGCCGATTCATCTGCTCAGACACTTCCCCTCGGAGCCAAAGTCTTTATCAGCCGAGAGAAATTTGTGAAGGCTTCCTCGGGCCGATAATAGTGGAGTCCTTCGAGCCGGTCCCCAAGCCCTTCGAGCCGATGGAGAAATCGGTTCGGGCCCGATCGGTATCCTCGAAATCTTCCAGGATGTCTGATTCGGACATCGACAGGGTACTCCTTGACTCTTCCAGTCTCCGGTGTTCCAAAGATGGTTTCGGCTCCAGCCCATTTGGCTTGAGCCGGTGGTCCACTCCTTACAGTTCTTCCTCCTCCAACAGCTTCGGCACCATTGGAGCAGGTGTTGGTGGAACCAGTGGAGGTGTTAGGGTCAGGCCCGACCCTTGCTCCGACTCCGGCTCCTGGGTCGGAGTTCAGTGCGCGGACTTCTTCCTTCGGCCCTGGGGAGGCTTGATTGATACCTTGGTCCCAAGTCTCCCTCTTGGTGCGTCGGCAGCGGAGTACCGTCCACTGTAGCCCACGGAGGGGGACCTTCCCAGGATTCTGGTGGTCCCGCCTTCAGGGCTATGAGGAGTGCTCTAGCCAAATCTTCTTTGGCCACCTCCACTGTTTCCCCAGCTCCTTCCCTACACTTGGAGACTGGGTCGTTGGCAGTTCCCCTGTCAGCAGACAGCGGAGCCCCTGGGCCTCAGGTTACCCCCGCTGGGGTTTCTCCCTCCTGGAGGTCCTTCTGAAGCCTCTTCGGATGAACCTCCCAGGAAAAACATGCAAGAGGAAGCACGTTGACTCCTGATGAGTCTTTGACATCTGACACCGATCTCGATGATGCAGAGGGGTCCCCAAGTCGTCCTCGGATGATGTCTCCTTTGCAGACATCCTTGAAGCCCTAAAACAATGAGGCGGCTGGCAGTCCAAACCTCCCTCTGCTGATGAGTCGGTGTTCCTGAAGGCCTTCGGGGCTCAGCCCTCCACCTCCTGGGTGTCTCCGCCCTTGACGAGCTCTTGGATTTGATCTGTCGGACTCTATGGAACTGGTGCCCGCTCGTCCAAACAAATTTCTTTCAGCACCCCCAGATAGAGAGTTCCTCACGAAAGGTGTGGCTGTGGATGCTATGGTGGTGGCATCTGCTACACAGCAGGATGTAGCAGAGGCTTCTACGTCCGTCCATCCTCCCAATAAGGAGTCTAGGAGCATGGATTAGTTCAGCGGCTTTTACTTTGAGGTCTCTGAACTACCTAACACACTTTACGAGATTCCAGAGGGATCTGATTAAGGAGCTGTCCGATACCCTCTTAGGTAACCTGCCTGAGGAGCTGGCCCAGACGGTTGGATCTCAGCTGGCTACGATGTCATCCATCTCGAACTCGTCCATGAGGCTCATCTCATATGGTACAGGCATTGCTCAACGGAGACAAGCCTGGCTTCGCCTGTGTCATTTTGGCGGAGGCCTTCAAGTCTTCATTAGCCCGGCGCCGACGTTTTGATGGGTCCTCTCTGTTTGGGCCCAAGGTGAAAGTCACACTTACCCGCTGTGAACAGGAGGGTAAGACTCTGACTGCCGTAGGGGCTCGATTTTCCACTCCCTTTCGGCCTTATCCCAAGGCTAAAAGAGGAGAGAAGATGTGGTTCCAGAGATCGCAGAAGTCTTACCCCTCTCAGCAGGAAGGTTCCCCCTCCAGAGGCAGAGGAGTGGGAAATTCATCAGGAAGACGCCGTCCCAGAGGCAGCAGAGGCCCCCGCAACACTGGAGACCATGAGTCCTTTCGTGGCTCCTCAACCTTTCATAGTCCCTGAGGGATTGCCCGGCTGTGCTGCTCCGGAGCCAGTCGAGGTGATTTCGAGGGGTCAACACCTAAAGGCCTGGGAAAGGATCACTCAGGACCGATGGGTGCTTCGAATTATCGCCGGAGGTTACTCCATACCATTCTGTTGTCCCCCCCCCCCTCAGTCCAAAAGAATCCTGGACCCGCCACCCAGTCAACGGGATACCGCAGCCATAGAAATTTCAAAACTGCTGCAAAAAGGAGCCATCCAACCGATCCCCGCAGACCAGATCGGATTAGGGACTTACTCAAAATTCTTTTTAGTGCCAAAAAAGACCGGGGACTTGAGGCCCATTTTAGACCTAAGCAACCTAAACCATTCAGTCAAGAAGTCCAAGTTCCGAATGGTCACCTTACAAACCATTCTCCCGTTGTTGGAGAAAGGTGTTTGGATGTGCTCCATAGACCTCAAGGACGCGTATTACCATATCAAAATACATCAAACGTCCAGGAGACACTTGCGCTTCAGCCTAGGAAGCAGTCATTTTCAGTTTAAATCGCTGCCCTTTGGTCTCACCACAGCCCCCAGGGTGTTCACCAAATGCTTGGCAGTGGTGACTGCTCACTTGAGGAGTCTAGGATTCCAGGTGTTTACGCACCTAGACGACTGGCTTCTAACTGCCACCTCCAAGCATCTACTTCTACAGAGCCTGCAAGCCACAACATCACTGGGCAATTCCCTAGGAATCACCTTCAATTGGCCAAAGTCTGTGTTACGGCCATCTCAAAGAATAAAATTCATAGGGGCAGAGATAGATTCAAACCAGATGCGGGTCTATCTACCTGCAGACAGAATTCAGATCATACAAAATCAGGTTCGAGCCCTACTCCCCAAGTCCAAAGCCCCAGCCAGAATGGTCTTGCAACTATTGGGATCGATGTCTGCCACAGTTCTGCTAGTTCCCTTGGCAAGATTACACATGAGAATCCTCCAGTGGCTTCTCTCAACTCAATGGTCCTTTCAGGAACTCCCTCTCAACCATCTAATATGGATCACAGAATCTTGCAGGCAGACCTTCGCTGGTGGCTAGTGTCTTCCAATTTGGATCAGGGACGACCCTTTGTTCTTCCTCCTCCGGCAACCACGTTGACCACGGACGCCTCCCAGACGGGGTGGGGGGGGGCATTCCCTGGGCAGGTCAGTCCAGGGCAAATGGCATCCGGAAGAGACCTCTCTCCACATCAACATCCTAGAGATGAGAGCAGTACTCCTGTCCCTTCAAGCCCTTCACTGTTACCTCCCTCAGGGCATAATTGCTGTTCACACGGACAACATGTCAGTTGTCTGGTACCTGAACAAGCAGGGAGGGACCAGATCCTACCCTCTTTGCAGAGAAGCGATGAGGGTCTGGGAATGGGCAATCTCAACCAATCGCTTCCTAGTGGCTACTCACATACCGGGCAAATCCAATGTCGTAGCCGACAGGTTGAGCAGGACCATTCTCTCTCCTCACAAGTGGTCTCTGAACATAACTATTACAAGACAGATTTTCAGCGAATGGGGAGTTCCTTGTTGCGACCTCTTCGCGACTCCTCTGAATGTGCAAGGATTTTTCTCCCTATCCCGGCTCGGGAAGAGCCCTATGGACGCGTTAGTCCATCCTTGGCCCACCGCCTGCTTTATGCCTTCCCTCCAGTTCCTCTCCTACCCAAGGTAATTCAGAAGGCTTCTCTCTTAGGGAGCAAGATGATCTTAATTGCTCCTTACTAGCCTCGTCAAGTCTGGTTTCCCTATCTTCGGAAACATGTTCTGGAAGGTCCATGGTTCCTGGACCAGATCCCAGACCTACTGACTCATCAGTCGGGACTACTACACCAGTCCCTACACACATTAAGATTGGCCTGGCTCCTCCTCTTCCAACCATAGTCAGGAGACATGCACTAGACCCAGAGGTAGTGCATATTGTCTTCAGCCCACAAGTCGACTACGAAGAAACTTTATTCTAGCAAATGGAAAAGATTTGCTATATGGGCTCAACTCGGGCCTGGACCCCATTTCAACTCCCGTAGCAGAAGTACTCAAGTTCCTAACCTCTCTTTTCAACCAAGGCTCTTCTGTTTCTACCATCAAAGTACAATTGGCAGCAATTTCTAACTTTCATGAATCCATAGACCCACCTTTAATGAGCAACAGGTTGTGTAAGACCTTCTTGAAAGGTGCTGCTCTATTAAGACCTCCAGTTTCTCATCCTGCACCTCCATGGGATCTCGATATAGTATTACGTGCCTTGACTTCTTCCCCTTTGAACCGGCAGCTACCTGTGAGTTACAGTTACTATCATGGAAGACAGCTCTCCTAGTGGCAATTACTCCAGCCAGAAGGGTTGCAGAACTTCGAGCTTTGTCAGTAAAACCTCCGTGCTTGGTTTTCATCCAGACAGAGTTTCCCTCAGACCGAATCCTTCTTTTGTTCCTAAAGTCTGCTCTACTTTATGCTTACAACAGTCATTAGAGCTCCCAGTGTTTTCCCAAAATACTCCAATGAAGCGGAATTTATTTTCCACACACTAGATGTCCATAGGCAGTTATGTTTTTATTTGGATAGGACCTAACAGTCAAGGAATACAGATCAGTTGTTTGTGTCCTTTGCAGAAAACAAATTGGGCAAGCAGTCACAAAGGTCACTATTGCCAAATGGATCAGGGACTGTATTACTCAAGCTTATATTTTTTCTAACGAGGAGCTTTCCACCGCTGTCAAGGCTCATTCTACAAGGGCTATGGCTACTTCGGTAGCATTTCATTCTAAGCTTGCTATTGGTGACATTTGTGCTGTGGCTACATGGTCTTCCCATACTTTCATTTCTCACTACAAATTAGATGTGGCATCTAGAGGACGAGCTTCATTTGGTTCCACAGTGCTCAGGAGTGTTTTCCAATGAGCCACCCGGGATTTAGGTGCTAGGGGCTGTCCCATCAGTCAGAATGTAGGCGGGATCGGATCACATAACATCTTTTAGTTATGTACTCACCATAACTTCAGATGTTTGGGATCCATCTCATTCTAATAACCCACCCTCCTTCCCCTTCCTTGGAGATCAGAGGATATCAGAAGGTCCAAATCCTGTTGTTTCATCTTGAAACATCTAACAATGTTATATAAACAAGCTGTGCATGTGTGCATGAATGCGGACAAACAAGATCTGGGGGATTAGTGGTGGTGCATCCTGGGATAAAGAAAGCTCAGCCAATAAGAGGCCTCGCTCTATAGCATAAGCGTGCCGAGTCGGAGCCGAGGGATCGGCTCCGAACCCATCAGTCAGAATGTAGGCGAGATGGATCCCAAACATCTGAAGTTATGGTGAGTACATAACTAAAAGTTATACACATTCTGGAATGGATACTTGTTAACTTTATAGAAAGCAATCCTGCATCAGTAAAATAGGTAAGCATGGCTTTTAAGTTTTCTTCTGTTCTTCTGTTAAAGGTAACCAGACTTCCACAGCAAAACATTAGTACCCTCTCAGGGTGTTATAAACTCACAAGCACATCAAATGCTAAACATACAGATCCAGTAGTAAGCTTTTAGCCGGATAAAAATGACCCTGACAGATGTGTTATTCATTACACTTGGTCTTTCTTATTTACTTTATTTGGTTGTGTGTTTGTTTGTTTGTTTATTAACTGGTTTATCCTTGCTGATCCAGGCCCTGAGAGGGATTTACACAAATATGCAGTATATACTTACAAAAATTGCTGTAAACAACCATGAATACAGAGACAATTTTCAATTTTGTTTCTAGTTATCTGAACAAGGCACATATGGATCCTGGTGAGTAGTAAAATATCAAATCAAACTAAACAGATACTAGAAAAGAGTGTTGAATCAGTACACAAAAAACTTGGCTTTACTATACAAGAACTTAGTTGTGGAAACTGGCATGTGATGATTAGACCTGTATACACTTACAGTAGAGATTGCATTTATGTATATATATGTGTGTGTGTGTGTGTGTGTGTGTGTGTGTGTGTGTGTGTGTGTGTGTGTGTGTAACTGTAGCATGAAAAAAAATCATAAATACAATAATGCTGTTAGCAAATGCATGTAAACAGATGCCCAGTATAACAACTGTAGTCCATGTTGCATATACGGATGTGCCTAGGATAGCATAAGGATATTTAATGAGTTGCTAGATGAAGAAGTGGAAAAGAGACAGGTGGTTAATGCGTGTCTTAACTCAGAAGTACAACAGATAATAATTAAGTAATGCAGCCTTAACCTGAAGTTTTCATCTTATTTAATATAAATTGGAATGCTGTGCTAGCAATATTTTGAGGTTACACTCACTGTAGCATCTTCCTTACATTACATCATATTTTAATATAGTTGCTGCCTCATAATAAGATATCAAAAGGCTAGTTTAACAGGGACAATGTTATCAGCTACTGTCTGCTCCCTGGGAAGAGTTAGATGCAAGCATTTTAGGGGAACATATCTGTGCCCTTAGGCAGCATTGCCTTTCTTAGCATGTGCCTATTCTAATCTTGATATTCTCAGTATGTGCCTACTCAAGTGCCTCGGTCAGGGCCTTTTCTTTTTTAATTTTTTTTTTATCTTTTTGCATCTGCAGACAATCAAATTTTCTTGTGTCTACACAGTTTCATAGTTATATTCACTTGGTCAAATATGGGGAAATTTGCCCTTTTCCCTACTGTAGTGCAATCCCGGAGTTGGTATGTTTAGATAGGGGGGTGTGGGGGGTTGACATACTGGGGTATGTTGTTTGGTTCACTGTTGGCTAAGTGTCTCTATTCCCTGTAAAACAATATGATAATGTGCAGTTTTGGGTTTGTGAAAGTTTGGTGTTGTCATCTCAGTAAACTGAAATTCAGGCAAGTGTAAATTTGGTCTATAGAAGCAGACAAGCCTAGAAGAGGAAGGAAAAAAAGAAAGGGAAGAATAAGATGAATTCATGTAATCAAATCAAGGTATGAAGAAATGAAATAATAACTAAATGTTTAAATGAATGAATGAATCGACTACTAATGAAATAAGTTTACAAACCTTATGATTTAGATAGTGGGGGATAATAAAGGCATTATGAAAAACAGTTTTCTATGTTATTTAATCAACCAAAGCTTTTACTTAAAATTTCTTCATATTTTGATACCTTCTTAAAATTATGAACTCTGGAATAAAGCTGTTGCATAATTTAAGAAACTAAATACAAATAAATAAAATCATTTGCATATCAAACTGAGTTCAGAACTAATTTGTAATTTATTTAAAACCAAGTCTTACAATGCATGAAATAATAAAAAACCCACAAAATAAAAAATATTAAGTTATGTATGTATTAAATACCATATACCCATAATTTTGTGCATGAACTGTATTTTTCTATCATAGGCTGCATTGGTTCAGCTTCAGGAAGAACACACTGCAAAAACGAATTCATAGTAGGGAAACTAAACCAGCAGCTTGAATGGCTGCATCCTCTATGCACTGCAACTTTTCTGTTAAAGATGTAGTATGATAAACATTTATCAATAGCATTTAACACACACACACACACACACACACACACACACGCACACACACATGCACACACGCACACACACATGCACACACGCACATGCACACATGCACACACATGCACACACACACACACACACACACACACACACACACACACACACACACACACACACACACACACACAATATTAATTCAGATAGAGAAGACAAAAATAAAAATAAAAATAATAATAATAATAATGTAACTTCACCACCAGTGAAATATCTTTGGAAATCAAGAGATAAAGAGAGAATGTGCAGGTATTCAAGTATAACAAATATATTTATAAAGCAAATCCTTTTATCAAGGAGTTGATGTAACCTACTCATTTTACTTCTAAAGTCTGACTAACTTTTAGAAACAAATGTTATACCCATTTGAAAGAAAACAAAGGTAGATATAAATATTCAGTATGTATCAAGAAGCTATATTTATTTATTTGTCTTTGTTGACCAGAAAAGTCTGACTGGGTAGAGCCCATTTTTAGCAGAGGTCTGGAGAGAAAAGTTCCATCACAGTACATTTATATCAACATGTGAATTTCAGACAATTCTCAGAAAAACAGTTACATTTCTTATGAAAAATAATTACAAGACAGTACAGTATTTACATCAACAATTATAAGTCTACATAAGTCTTGTATCTCTAAAATATTACAGGAAGTAAATGGATTGATACTGCAGAAGGGAAAATATTGTAAAGAAGTTTAGTGTTCTTACATTTCAGTAAAAAAAGGTGGCAAAGAATTCAAGATAGGTAATGAAGTAAGTTATGAAATTATGTAGGAAGGGATATTTTACTATTGTAAAGATTTGGAAAGAGTTCAAGAGATATGCAACCAATAATGCCCAACAGGGTGTGTGCTAATGTGTAATGAACACTTGTCCGGGGGTGTTATGAGGCCTGATGCTGCAGGCGGAGGGCCTCTACACCTCTAGAGGTGTGTTAATTACACATTAACACACACCCTGGAGGGCAATACTGCACTTAGAGAATGGGCTCTCTGTAAAAGTTTTCTGTTTTACTTACACACACACACACACACATATAAATAAATATATAAATATATATATATATATATATATATATATATATATATATGTATATATATATATATATATATATATATATATATATATATATATATATATATGGGAGCCCTTTATAGGTTCATAGGTTCATAGGTTCATACTAGGCTATCTGCCCTGGGGCAATTATAAGCCTAGTCCGATTCTGTATGGCTTACGCCACCCCTTGATTTGAGTATACTGTGCCCTTTTTAAGGTTTAGTTTACTGTGCCTCTGTCTAATAGTGACACGGGAGTAATCCCTGGGACAAACCTACGATCCCCATCCACTTATCGAGATTCTTCTTGAAGAGATTCAGTGAGGTGCTCTGCCTCACATGAACTAGAATTCTATTCCAGAGCGAAGGGAGCCTCTGGGTTATGAACCTGTCCCTCCAGCAAGTTCTATTTATTTCTGTGCTGAGGTTCAAGTCCCTCGAGTGTGGCTCTAAGGGATTTAGATTTACTGAGGTGGAGCATGTCCATTAATTCTGGATTTGACATAGCTTTGTATGTCAGGCATAGATCGCCTCGAAGTAGGCGGTATGCAACTGAGTAGAGCTGGAGTTTTTTTAACCGAGCAGCATATGGCATCTGTTTGAGACCCTTGATCCTCTTGGTGAGATACTTTTGGGGTCTTTCTAATTGCTGCAGGTGTCGGGTAAGGTACATCCCAAAGGGGCATTGTATTCTATGATGGGCCTGATGAGGGATGAATAAAGGGGCACGATTACCTCTCTTGATCTAGATGTGAAACCCTTCGTGATGAGGTGGGCTATGTAAAAGGTCTTTCTAACCACTTTGGCAATGTGGTTTCAAAGGAGAGATTGCTATCAACTTGGGTCCCCAGGTCCCTAATAACTTTCTCTGTACTTAATGGGTTTCCGCCTATGCGGTAATTTGTGGGCACATTGTTTTGCCAAAGGGTATGACTATACATTTTTGGCATTTAGCTTTAAACCATGGCACTGGCACCAGTTATCTGTCTCTGTGAGACCTTTTTGAAGGATGTTTGTGTCAGCTGGAGAGATGTTTATGGCCCAGTTTGCAGTCGTCTGCGAACTTGGTGAGCCATAGTCCTCCACGTTGCCTGTACCTCAGAGAAGTATACACCGAACAAGAGTGGTCCCAGGACAGAACCCTGTGGGACGCCACTTGTGACCAGTTTCGAGTCTGACATGGCTCCAGCAACTCTCACTCTGTGGGTTCTGTCTTTGAGCCAGTTTGTGACCCATCTTGTGACATAGGGGTTTATATTTAAGCTGGATAGCTTATCTGTGATGCCAGTGGGGTATTGTGTCAAATGCCTTTGCAAGGTCCTGATAGGCTGTGTGGACTACCTTCCCTTCATCTATGGCTTTGGTGACTGTTTCAAAGAAGTCAACCAGGTTCAAAAGGCAGGATCTGCCCTTGACAAAGCCAAACTGGGTAGGATCTAGTGTCTGTAGGTCCCCAATGTCTTTGTTTATGAGCTCCATAATGATCCTCTCCATAGCCTTGCAGACTAAGCTAGTCAGGCTTATGGGGCGATAGTTTCCAGGGTCCGTAGAGGCTCCACCTTTGTGGAGTGGGACCACTGTTGCTGTACACCATTCTGTGGGCACATATCCTGTAGTGAGGCTGAGATTGTATAGCTGTTTTATTTGAGGGATTAGTTCCTCTTGTAGTTCATGTAGGACGCAACCTGGGACGCCATCTGGTCCCATGGAAGCAGTGTTTTTTTGCTTTGGAGAGGGCAGCCTTCACCTGAGCATCTGAGATGTTTGGGAGGCAGCCCTCTGCTGGGATAGATACTTGCTCTTTTGGGGGGGGTGGAGAAGTTTGCACTGAACCTGTCTGCCCGGATATTGGCGATGTCTGTGGGTTCAGTGTATTTTTTTGTCGTTTAGAATCAACTCAGAACAAGTCTGGGAGTTGCATCCCAGGTTTCTAACATAACTGAAAAAAGCCTTATGATTGTCTTTGGTGTCCTGTGCAATTTTTCTCTCGAAGCTGGCCTTGGAGGATTTTATGAGGGATTGTATTTTTTGCTAGTACTGATCAGAGATGCCTTCCCTATTAGGGATTTTGCTCTATCATGTAGTAGCTTCCTCCTTCTGTTGTACAGTTTATTTATGGCAGGGGTCCACCAGACTGGACGCCTGCCGTTGGATGATTGGGTCTTGGTTTTGTTTGGGATAGCATGATCCATGCATTTCTGGAGATGTCCGTAGAATGCATTTATATAGGATTCTGCAGTTTGGGCTGTAGTTTCCACTGGCCCTGGGGCCTTGAAGGATTCCACTTTGGTTTTGAGAAGTGAGAAGTTTGCTTTTGAGAAGTTTTTCACTGTGGTTTTCTGGGCTGGGGGTGGGGTAGGGATGTGGACATCCAGTGAAATTAATTTATGGTCTGATCTTACCAATGAGGGATATACTTCTGGTGTGGAGCATAGAGTCCCCATGTTGGTAATGATCAGGTCTAGTATGTTGTCCCCTCTTGTGGGAGTGGTGACTAGTTGTTCCATAGCATTTGAGTTTATAATTTCCAGGAATCTTTGGGCTAAGGTGCTGGGGCTTGAGTAGTGCTCCCAGTCAATGTTTGGGTAGTTGAAGTCGCCCAATATAATGGTGTTCGGAGAGATCTTCATGTTCTCCAAGGTTTTCAGGAAGGCCGAATGGGATTCCTGACTTTGAGAGGGTGGTCTGTAGGATGCTATAAACTGAAAAGCAGTCTTGCCCACTGTTAGTTGCACATGGATGGTCTCCGATACTTCATGCAATGCCACTAACCTGGAGGTGTGGATATCCTTGATAAATATGGAAACTCCCCCTCCTTTTGTGGTTCGGTCCGGGTTTTGGGGCCGAAAGCATGATATGAGGTATAGCCTGGTAGTGCTGGGGTGCTCTCTGGAGCCTTGAACCAGGTTTCTGTCACTGCACAGATATCGATGTTCTCCACACTGAGGAGAGCTTTGAGTGCATGCATCTTGAGGTTAAGACTTCTGGCGTTTAGCAGCATTACCCTTAGTTTCTTGTTCCTTGTGCTGTCTATGGGGGTGGGTTTGACTTTTGAGCCTTGCCTAAAAAAGGCACTATATGGGGGTGGCTAGAGCCTTTGCCAATATTCGAAAGCCCAGTGGTGACAGGTGCAAGCCGTCCCTAGCGAAACAGCATGGCTTGTCGAGTATGTCATCCCAGGCTGACAGACACTGGATCCCCTTTGAATGACACCAAAATTTTAGCCAATTGTTAAAATCGATCATTTTGTCTTTGTACTGTGGCATCATTCTAGGTGAGGGTAAGATGCTGCTCAAGGTCAGGGTCATACCGGCCTGGGCTACATGATCAGAGAGCTCCTCTATGTCTCTTTTCATGTAGTCAAGGGAGGTCGTCTCAGGTCATTCACACCAGCATGTACAATGACTGAGTCATATTTGTATTTGCTTTGGAGTGACCTGAGTGCTTCCGTTATGTGTCGGATCCTAGCACCCGACAGGTAGCTCGCCGTGACCTTCTCTTTATTCAAAAGTGACATCAGTGTGTCTGACAATAGAGTCACCTATAACAAGAGTATCAGGTGTGTTATTGACAGCCTTAAGGGCTGTGGCTGTGGCACACTGACTTTGTGGGTTATGTGTGTGTGTGTTTTGTTTTGAGGTAGCGTTTGCTTGGATGTCTGCTTTGGAGGTCTCTGTTGCTTAGGTAGATTTTTATTTAGAGCCTCCGAGTATGTTTTTGTGTATTTATGTGTTTGGTTCGCTGATGTGGTGGGACTATGTGATACTGGAATTGTGTTGTGTGAGGTTACCTTCTCCTCCTGACTGGTTACACCAGTTTTGAGATGAGAGAGCTCAGCCTCCAGTTTGGCTAAATAGTTGCATCTCTCACATATATTTGAACCTGTTTGGAGGAGGAGAGGGTTGTCCGTGTACATGAGACAGTTGTAACATTGCCTCAAAATTCCCAGATTCACCAGCTGGACTGGAGAGGAAACCATTGACTGACCTTTGGACATGCTAGAGTAACAGGGAAACTGAATTTAAGATGGACCAATAGATGACAAGTATCAACAAGTTATAACAGTGCAGTAAATGACCCCACACAAGAGTGCTAGGCCAAAGACAGATAAAATGCAAGTTTTGAGAAAAAAACGATTTTAAAAATAAGTGCAAACAGGAAATTCAGTAAACAGCTCTAGGTTGTGCTCTAAATACAGTTACTAATGCAGAAATCAAATTTAACAAGCCAGAAAATGCTCAAAATAGGCGGCTATGCAGAAAAACTTAGCAAATAAACAGAGGAAAAATACTTAAAGTCTGAAAAGTGGCTCCTTTCTTCTCTCAGCGTTTTCTCCTCTTGGTGGGTGCTTCACCAACAGCCAACAAGCCTGAAAAGACGCCAAAACCACGAGGCAACCAGATTTTAAGAGAGGAAGATGAAGGAGTTTTGGAATTGACCCAAAATGGCCAATAAAACTACAGTTTCAAGTCAGTAACCACTCCCACAGGGGCAGGCAGGCTGCTCAATGTTTTTCACTGCCACTGATCAACAGAGAGACTTTCCTTTAGCCCAAGCAAAAAATGGCCTCACAGAAACTTACAAACAGTTCAAGAACAGCAAGTCTGTAACTGAACTTTTTTAAATCTCAGAAAAGTGGGAAAAAGCAAGATTTTTTGTTTTTGTTTTTCAGAGATAGCAGAGGTTAACAAGTATCAACAAGTTATAACAGTGCAGTAAATGACCCCACACAAGAGTGCTAGGCCAAAGACAGATAAAATGCAAGTTTTGAGAAAAAAACGATTTTAAAAATAAGTACAAACAGGAAATTCAGTAAACGGCTCCATGTTGTGCTCTAAATACAGTTACTAATGAACTTTCAAATGTTCGAAACTCATATGGCCGACATCATATGAGCGAACGTTTCAAAGGCCGACAAATGATAGTGGAGATCCTGCTATAGTGCGGGACTGGGAGATTCCCCTTTCCTGCACTGTAGTGCGATTTCAGAGTGAGAATATTTAAGTAGAAGGGAGTGTGGGGGGTGTAGGGGGGGCTTCCCCCCTGCATAACACAGTTTTACTGTGTTTACAGGTAGGTAAATGGTGCTATTTCAGGATGTCGATCTTTTGGAATGTCGATCATATGGTGTTGGCCATATGAAAGTCGGCATGCTGAACGGTCAGCATTCTGAAGTACACCCATATATATATATATGTATATATATATATATATATATATATATATATATATATATATATATTTTTTTAATTAGTATTTTTTTTATATAGTTGGATGTAAAATAGTTCCTCTGCCTAATGTTTCAGACTTGCTTTAGTATATGTTAATGGTGTTGGAGGAAGCATTTTACATCCAAAATATATGCTTTTAAAAAAATATCCAGGTATTGACTTTATTTCTTGGTTCCTTAATTCTTAATCATTTGGTTGGCAGCCATTGGAGATTGAAATTACTAAATAATTACATATATTTGAGCCTCAGACTTTTATTTCCTTCAGAAAATTCATGCTAACATAAATCCTTTTCTTGAGCAACATTGTAATTTTATAAGACCAATAATTCAAATCTATTTCTGTTTTAGACCTTTGCCCCCACCCTCTGTTTTAGGCTTTATCCAGATTTCTTCAGCTGAAAGGTGCAGAAGTATGCAAACCTCTTTACTGCTGCTGTTGTCAGTGGTCATCTCACTCACTCACACACATACACATGCACACACATCTCTGCTTCAGAAAAATGCATGCTAATGAAAACTCTGTTATTCTAGCAACTTTAAACTTAAAAACGCTGGAAAAGGCACCAATAAGAAAAAACACAATAAGCTAAACCTCTCACCAAGGTTGACTCACACTTATAGGTTCATTGGTTCATAGGTGTTTACTAGGCTAACGACCACAAGGGCCTTTTTAAGCCTAGCCATATATCCCAAATCTCTGACAAGTTCTGATACCCTTGATAAATGTAAGCATGAGCTTGGGAGATGAACCATTTACAGGTTACCTGTTTGCATCACAGACATAGGTGCCAAACCAAGGATGAATTTCCAGTTTCCCATCCAGTTGTCCAAGTTGCACTTGAATTGGATTAGGGAGGAACTCTGCTTCACATGGATGGGGAGCCTGTTTCATAGATGAGGAAGTATCTGGGATACATAACTATCTCTCCAGCAGATGCTATTTATATCACAGGCAAGGTTTAAGTCTTTACAGCGGGTAATTCTGGTACTGTTTGTTTTGTGGATATGCAGGAGGTCCAGTATAAGCTCCACACTCAAAACAGGAAAAAATAATAGAAACTTAATGCTGAAAAACACTTTTATTATTAAAAAACAGGTTAAGCACTTTTGTCCCTCAAAACATGCTGGGACTTCATCAGAACAATCAAAATGGCAACAGGGCTCCTTTTAGTGGTTTTCAGCATTATTAAGTCTCTATTATTTTTCTCATTTTGAGTGTGGAGCTTATAGTGTGAGTCAACCTTGGTGCCAAGTTTAGCTTATTCTAGCAACTTTATAAGTTTATAAGAGCAATATTTAAAATCCATCCCCATTTTTAGCCCTTTGTTTCCTCATTACATGTGGCTCCGTCCAGATTTCTTGTGCTGAGAGGTATGCAAAGCTCTTATGTGGTGCTGCCAGGGATCGCTCTATTGCTCTCAATCTTCACTCTCTCTCTCTCTCTCCTTTACACACACACACTCACACACACACACACACACACACACACACACACACACACACACACACACACACACACACACATGCGCGCGCTTTTTATTTTACACTTGCTAAACAGCAGAAGTGCTGCATAGTGAGTGTAAAATAATGGTGGCCATTCTGTTTTCTCAGTCCGAGCTCCATGGCGGCTTGATATGCTGCCATGAAGTGGCGAACTCGTTTTTCAGCAGGCATTACTTGTATATTAATACTCTGCTGGAGAACGTTTGTCCTACAGTCAGGGTGCTGATGTACAGTAAACCCACTCTCTAAAATGAATTAAGTTATAACATTATGTAGGAGGGGAGGGGAGATACTAGTAGTGTAAGGAGGACAGTGTTAATAGCATATGACTGAGAGCTTGGTATAGGATTAGTTCTATTTAGGCTGCCTGTTCCAAGTTGGTATATCTAGAAGGTTTAGAACTTAGATATACAGAGGATGTATGAGAGGGGAGAACAGTGTATGGGGGTAGTTAGAAAAAGAGAAATATGAGAAGTGTTGTTTAAGTGGGATGAAAAGAGATGTAATGATTCAAGTGCAGGAGAGAAAGTTATTAGGAGTGTGATGATTCAAGTATTAAATTCATTCTACATAACATTCATTCACTGGATGCAGAATTGACAGATCTGTAGTTTAAAAGCATATCACATACCTCCTCAAAAGTCATTAAATAAAAATTACTAAATTATATTACTAGTAAACGTTAAATTGTATTTATTTTCATTTTATTTGAATTTACTAACTGGGGTAGATCACTGATCACAACTGACCAAGTTCTGTCTCAGCCAAGGCAAGTAGCAAAAACAGCAAAATACAGCAGACTGAAGGTTTATACGTCTAATAGGTTCATAGGTTCATAGGTAGGTATTAGGCTATCGGCCAAAGCAAGCCTAGCCAACAAGGTTCCCTGGCTTACGCCACCCAAGAAAGTTATTTTCCTGTACCACTGACGAGCAGAGACACAGAAGTGATCCCCATGGTGTATTTCCTATTTCCCATCCACTCATCAAGATTTTTCTTGAAGAGTGCTAATGAAGAACTTTGCTTGACATAGATGGGTAGCCTGTTCCAGAGTATGGGAAGTCTCTGGGATAGGAATCTATCCCTCCAGCATGTCCTGTTTATTGTGGTGACAAGGTTTAGGTCCCTAGAGCACGTAGCTCGGAGGGATTGGGATTTCTTTAGGTGTAGCATGTCCAACAGCTCTGGGTTTGACATAGCTTTATATGTTAGGCAGAGATCACCTCTGAGTAGGTGATATGCTACGGAGTAAAGCTGGAGTTTTTTGAGGCGGTCAGTGTAGGGCATTTGTTTGAGTCCAGTAATCCTCTTTGTGAGGTACTTCTGTGGCCTTTCCAGCTGCTGCAGATGTCTTGTGAGGTACATTCCAAAAGGGGCGTTGTACTCTATAATGGGTCTAATAAGTGATGAGTAGAGGGTAACGATGACCTCTTTTTTCCTGCACGAGAACCCTTTTATGATGAGGTGTGCCACGTAGAAGGACTTCCTGACTTCTGTGGTGATAAGAGAAACAGAGATAAATACAGCAGGGGGAAACATTGAAGAGCGAGGTGTACAGTAGTAGATATGCACAGGTATTTACAAATATGTATACTTACCAAGGAATCTGTGTGTCTAAGTGTTAGAAGAAAGAAGGGAAGAAGAAGAGGCAGACCGGAGTCAATTTGATTGGGTAATGTTGTCAGAAGGGTGACATTGACACTGGGTTTCTAGTTTTAGGTGAGCTTTAAGATGAGGTCAGAAATGAGAGTAGAAGATTAATTATTTAAGGTAGGATGCGAGAGTGGTCCACAACTAGGGAACCTTTGGTAGAAAAACAGTGATCTGTGGAGTGGCGCTTGGTGGTGGGGACTTGTACATAGGGACCAGAGCTGCTATGTTCTCTGAGATTATAACTGGAGGCAGGCCAAGTTATTTTGGCTGCCAGTTAAGAAATAAATTGATTGTTTAGAAGTTTGAATATCAGAAAGGCAAGTAGAAATTAACATCTTTGGTGGATTGGGAGCCATTTGGCTTTTTTAAGGGTTTTACAATGATGTTGCAGTCTTGGGGACTGGGTGATAAATCTGGAGATTCTGTTGTCTGGATATGTTTAGTGTTACGTTTTGAAGCTGCTGCTATTAGTTGAAGGCTGTATTCCAATTGTTATAAGGTGAATGCCTTTGCCTATAGCTGCTCTTGTGGCTTTCGATAGAAATAGAGTGATTTTAATGGCTCAAAATAAAAGTGTTAATTTTTTCCTAGTGCTGTTTAGATGGACAGTATAATTTAGAGATGGATCAAGCCAGATTGCCCAGTCTAAGAGAGTGTTTCTATAATAAATAATTTGTAGAGGGGGGGTTTATTTTAAAGAATTTCTAGTTGGTTCACTTCTAATGAGCATGGCTATTATTTTGTTGGAGTTAAGTTAAAAGTTTTTTTTTTTCATTGATCCACTGAAGGAGGGAGAGGAAGTGTACTTGGAGCTCACTTTCTAGAAGTGTGAGTGACTGATTTGATTGATAAAGCATCATGTTATCAGCACAAAGAAATAGTGGCAGATGGGGGAAGTCAAGGGAGAGTTTATGAATATATATATATTTAGAGAGAGAGAGACTAGAAGAGAAGCCAGGACTGTGCCTTGGGAGACACTGCTAATGATTTTGGAGGAGGGGAAGAGGGAAAAGTGTGTCATAGGTTCATAGGTGTGTACTAGGCTAATGCCCCTAGAGCCTTTACAAGCCTAGCCCATAGGATTACCCTGGCATCGTGCCACCCGACCTTAGTTTCCAGTGCCTCTGTCAAATAGAGCCACTGGAGTGATCCCTGGGGTGAATTTTCTATTTCCCATCCACTCATCAAGATTTCTCTTGAAGAGGGCCAGTGAAATGCTCTGCTTGACATGTATGGGAAGTCTATTCCATAACATGGGCAGTTTCTGGGTTATGAACCTATCCCTCCAGCATGTTCTGTTGATTGTGGTAATGAGGTTGAGGTCTCTGGAGCGTGTGGCGCGGAGTGATTGGGATTTCTTTAGATGTAGCATTTCTAACAGAGCTGGGACAGACATAGCTTTATAAGTCAAACAGAGATAGCCTCTAAGTAGGCGATAAGAGACAGAGAATAGTTGGAGTTTTTTGAGTCTGTCCATATAAGGCAAGTGTTTAAGGCCTAGGATCCTCTTTGTGAGGTACTTTTGCGGCCTCTCCAGTTGTTGCAGGTGTCTAGTGAGGTACATGCCAAATGGGTCATTGTACTTGATGATTGGCCTAATGAGGGAAGAGTAGAGGAAGACAATGACCTCTTTCTTTCTGGATGCAAACCCCTTAGTAATGAGATGTGCCACATAGAAGGACTTTCTGACCACATTGGCAGTGTGGTGGTCAAAAGAGAGGTTGCTGTCAACCTGTGTTCCCAGATCTCTTATAACGCCTTCTGTGCTCAGTGGACTGCCATCAGGGATTGCAACACATTTTTTGGCATTGAGCTTAAGGCCATGGTTCTGACACCAATTGTTGGTCTCAGTGAGGCCTTTCTGTAGGATGTCAGCATTACTTGGGGAGTTAATAATGGCTGTAGTATAACAAAAACATGTGAGGCAATGCAAATAGCAGGCAAACCAACAATTTTAATCGAAAGTGAGTGCTTTCACAGTAATCACTACTGCTTCATCAGACATTTAAACACACTAAAAGCTTCCTTTTTATATGCTAAAACCTATCATGTGATTAATTAATATATGATGAAACACCGGTTCTTAAAGACGTATATAGCACTGCTACAGGTAGATAACATAAGATGAGATGACCTAAATTAGATATAACTGTGCATACCTCTAATACATTCTATACACATACAATGAAATAACATAAAATCAATGTAAAAACAAAACATATAACTGTGTATACCTCTAAAACATTTTATATATATATATATATATATATATATATATATATATATATATATAACCTGTATATTACATTCATTTTCTAAGTCTTCTCATTTTAAGTAAAGGTTGAATAGGAACTACATCATTAAGACCTTTCCCTAAATTAGCCCTCAGTTTAAGGATCCATTTTGTTTCCATTGCTTCTGTTCTATTTCTTATGTCACCCATTCTAATACCTGGTATATTTTTGCCAATGATAAGAAACGTAAACTTATGTAAAGACCCTATCTGAGAAGTATGTTTGGCTAAAGCATTGGTTAATACATTGTTCTGTATCTCATAAAAATGTTCTCTTATTCTGAACCTAAACATTCTGTCTGTTTTACCTACGTAAAATGCGCTACATAGCTGACATACAGCTAAATATACTATGTGTTCAGAATTACAGTTACCATTAACCTTAAACACAAAGTTCTTACCTAAATCAGGGTGGTTAAAACAATCTTCTGAATTAATATGAATACTCATAGCAAGACGTTGTCCCATTCGATTCTCAGGTAGAGCGTCTTCTGTGTGGAGGCATTCGTGAATGGGGCGTGCCTTCGTTGAAGGTTGTGCATCAGGGCTGGTAACCCGGTACGTAAAAATCCACTACCAATCATTAGCGGACCGGAGTTCCGCTGCGGTGACCCCTAACCTGGAAAAGCCGAAAGACACAAACAATCATTGGTTACATTTACCACATGAACTGGTGTGAAAATTGTCTACTTGCATTATTCTATTCTTATCAGGATAGCATAGCATTTTGTTCATATTATGCATATTTTTTAACTGAAAATTGGGGCTGGGACCTACAATCTCTCTCTCACTATTGGATCCTTAATTAAAATAGTTTCTGTACACCCCTAATGATGGGCTTAAAATTGTTAGTATATTTGGTAGGTACTCTGAGTTTACCTTCATTTGAACCATTTCCTTTGCTATTAATTATTTTTTGCTTTGCTCTGTTCAGAAAAATAAGGTCAAGCTGAAGTCATTCTTAAAGACCTAAATGAATCCAAGATATTAGAAATATTTATATGATTATAGCCTCTTTTAACTCGTTTGCCTTCTAAATCCTGCAATTCTGCATTAAAAGCTGCTGAACTGGTATTCATTCTAGATGCCCTCCTGCTCTGACCTTTGATAACATTATCAAATACATACTGAGGGTGCATGCTGGTCTTATGTAGCAGTGTATTCTTATAACATTCTTTTCTATAAATACTTGTAATAACCTTATTTTCATTATTAATAGTTACTAGCACATCTAAGAAACTTAACTATTGGAAATTCAGAGTAAACCTTAAAAAACGAGTTGAGGTGTTTAGATATTGATGGAAATGGTTCAATTATTCTTCATTGCCTTCCCATAAAAGGAAAAGGTCATCTACAAATCTTCGATATAACTTGATTTGAGTTCTATATGGACCTTCTAATATATGTTTCCTTTCCCATATGGCCATAACCAGCTTGGCGTAGCTATTGGCACAAGAAGTGCCCATAGCTACGCCATCCTTTTGCCAATACACCTGTTCATCAAAAACAAAAACATCATGCTCTAATACAATTTCCATCAAAAAGGTGTATAAATCTACAGTTCTACCATCTAATTATGCTGTCATCTGCAGGAAGGCTCTTAGCATCTTAATTCCCTGTACATTCAGAATTTTAGTGAACAAGGATTGAACATCCATTGTAACCATAACAATTCCTGTCAAAAGTTTCCCTTTACAATACTGATATAAACCATTAACAAAATCTTTAGTATCTTTTACTACAACATCATATGACTCCAGATATGGTCTAAAATTTTTCTCCAAAAATATGGAGAGTGGTTCAGTGCTCCAGCCCCCTCCCGAAACAGTAGGACTCATTGGTGGGTCTGCTGCATTTTTATGAACCTTTGGCAAGCCTTGTATGCTTGGTATCACTGGGTTATAAACTTAAAATATTGCAGCAATTTTGAATCTATTAAGTCTAATGTAAAACATTCAACTAAGGCACAATTTATAGTATGTACCATCTTTTCTACATCTAACACAGTTATCTTGCTATATACATCTGCATCATTTAAAAACTCATGCATTTTATTAAAATTATATATGTGGTCCATCACTACGATGGGTCCACCTTTATTGGCTGGTCAAATGCATATAGACATGTCATTTTGTAAATTAAATAAAGCCTTTCTCTCTTCTGATGTCATATTAAAAAAATTGACTTCTATGAAAGCTCAAATCATTATAAAATAACTTATAAATATCATCAGTGCATGCTTTCTCAAAAGCTGTTAAAATAATATTGTTAATAGGGACAAACAAACTTGGTTTAAAAAATACATCAAAACAAGCATTAAAACGACCATTAGAAATAGTATTGACATCTGTTTCATAAATACTTTTCAATGTCACTGTCTTCAAAAAAGTTTTCAAGTCCAGTATTACATCTATAATATCCGTCTGCTGTGATGGTATAAACAGTCCCTAATTCAAAATTTGTAACTCATACTGCGAAAGTTGCTTATTAGAAATGTTCCACACAATCAAGTCTGTCTCTTGCACATCCTTTTTAATGTTTGATTCGTGCCCAGATATTCTCCCTCTTATTTGCGTTTCAGGCGATGCCTGCTCCTGGATCTCCTTCCCCTTTGATTCTCCAATGGTAGTGTTATTGGAAAAGGATATGTGTAACCGCTTCCTATCTCGTCGAGTGTACTCTGTCTCCCTCTGCTGGCGTCTTGTGTTGGATACACCATCAGACTGCCTGGCATGGATAAATGTGTCGCATTAGATTTCCTTCTGACATCTTTATCAATGGATACTTCGAGCTCCCGCCCCTGTACTACCGGGGCTACTGTTGATTGATTCAGAAGGTTGTTTTAACCACTCTGATTTAGGGAAGAAATTTGTGTTTAAGGTTAATGGTAACTGTAATTCTGAACACATAGTATATTTAGCTGTATGTCAGCTATGTAGCGCATTTTACGTAGGGAAAACAGACAGAATGTTTAGGTTCAGAATAAGAGAACATCTTTATGAGATACAGAACAATGTATTAACCAATACTTTAGCCAAACATACTTCTCAGATGGGGTCTTTACATAAGTTTACGTTTCTTATCATTGGCAAAAATATACCAGGTATTAGAATGGGTGACATAAGAAATAGAATAGAAGCAATGGAAACAAAATAGATCCTTAAACTGAGGGCAAATTTAGGGAAGAGCCTTAATGATGTAGTTCCTATTCAACCTTTACTTAAAATGAGAAGACTTAGAAAATGAAAGTGATATACAGGTGTGCGTGTGTCTATACATATATATATATATATATATATATATATATATATATATATATATATATATATAAAATGTTTTAGAGGTATACACAGTTATATGTTTTATTTTTACATTGATTTTATAGTATTTCGTCGTATGTGTATAGCATGTATTAGAGGTAGGCACAGTTATATCTAATTTAGGTCATCTCATCTAATGTTATCTTTCTGTAGCAATGCTATATATGTCTTTAAGAACCAGTGTTTCATCATATATTAATTAGTCACATGATAGGTTTTAGCATATAAAAAAGGAAGTTTTTAGTGTGTTTAAATGTCTGCTGAAGCAGTAGTGATTACTGCGAAAGTGCTCACTTTCGAATAAAATTGTTGGTTTGCCTGCTATTTGCATTGCCTCACCTGTTTTGGTTACATTACAATTTTATGGTCGTATTGGATGAGGTATTTACCTGGATCTACTGGGCTATTTTGTGTTTTGGGAGTTAATAATGGCTCCCAGCTTGCAATTGTCTGCAAACTTTGTCAGCCAGAGTCCTTTCATGTTGGACTGGACTTCTTAGAAGTAGATACCAAACAGGAGATGACCCAGGACCGATCCCTGTGGGACTCCACTCATGACTGGTCAGCAGTCTGACTTGGAGTCAGCTACTTTCACACTGTGGGTTCTATCTGTGAGCCAGTTTGCAACCCACCTAGTGATATAGGGGTTGATGCCTAGCTTAGTGAGTTTTTCTATGATTCCTGAGTGGGAAATGGTGTCAAAGGCCTTGGCCAGATCAAGGTAGGCTGTATGAACCACCTTGCCTTCATCCCCAGCTCTGGTGATTGACTCAAAGAAGTCAACCAAGTTGAGCAGGCATGATATACATGATATACCCTTCACAAAACCAAACTGTGTGGGATCCAGAGTTTGGAGATTCCTTATGACCTTTTTTATTAGGTCCATGATGATGCGTTCCATAGCTTTGCATATCAGACTTGTCAGGCTAATGGGGCAATAGTTCCCAGGGTATGTAGTCACTCCTTCTTTGTGGAGAGGGATGACTGTAGCAGTGCACCATTCATTAGGGACAAAGCCTGAGGTGAGGCTGTGACTGAACAGGGCACACAGGTGAGATGCCAGTTCACTCTGTAGTTCATGTAGAACACAGCCAGGGATATTGTTAGGTCCCATAGAAGCTGTATTCTTGGCCTTGGACAGTGCTGTTTTAACCTGTGCAGCAGTAATTCTGGGTGCCTGGCAATCTACTGGTATTGTGATTAGTTCTTTTGGGGGAGAGGGGGAAAATTTGACACTGAATCTGTCGGCCAGTATATTGGCAATATTTGTTGGCTCAGTATAGGAGGTACCATTATGCAGTAGCTCAGAGCAAATCTGGGTATTGCCGTGGAGGTTCTTTACATAACTACAGAAGGCTTTGTGGTTGTCTTTACTTTCTGCTGCAATTTTGTTTTCATAGCTAGCTTTAGAGGATTTGATGAGGGATCTCAACTTTTTGTTGAGGCTGATAAGGGAGTTTTTCCAGTCTTGGGAACTTCACCTTATTCTGCATCAGTTTCCTCCTTCTGTTGTAGAGTTTGTTTATGGTAGAGGACCACCAGATTGGCTTCCATTTTTTGGAGGAGAGCATCTTGGTTCTATTGGGTATGGCGAGATCCATACATTTGTGTATGTGTTCGGACAGTGCATTGGTGTATGATTCAGTGGTCATGCAACTATTCTCCATTTGCAAGGGTGCTGTGAAGTTAGCCACTTCTGTTCTTAGGAGCCCAAAGTTAGCTTTGGAGAAGTTTTTCATGGTGGTTACCTTTATTGGGGGGTGGGGGGTGGGAGGGATGTGGATTTTCAAGGTGATTAGTTTGTGGTTGGATCTAACCAGGGAGAGGTTGACTACTGGTGTAGAGCAATGGTCACCCATGTTAGTAATGACCATGTCAAGAATGTTGCTACCTCTAGTGGGGTAAGAACGAGCTGGTCCAGGGCATTGGAATTAATGAATTCCAGGAAACGTTGGGCAAGTGTATTGGTACATGAGTAGTTTTCCCAGTTAATGGAGGGGTAGTTGAAGTCACCCAGTATGAGTGTGTTAGGTTGGACCCTAATATTCTCCAGGGTGCTTAGGAACATGGAGTGAGTGTCTTGGGACATGGTTGGGGACCTATAACAGGCTACAACCCGAATTGCTGTCTTACCCAGTGTTAGCTGCACCTGAAGTATCTCTGATGTATTATGTTGGGCTACCAGTCTGGAGGTGTGCACATCCTTTATGAATATGGAAACACCACCACCTTTGGAGCTTCGGTCCAAGTTCTGGGGCCGAAAGGTATGGAATGAGTTATAGCCTGGTAGTGCAGGGGTGCTTTCTGCTACCTTGAACTCGGTCTCTTTTACACACAAATGTCGATGTTCTCCATTTTAAGGAGTGCTTTGAGCTAGTGCATTTTGAGATTTAGACTTCTAGAATTGAGCAGCATGACCCTCAGAAGATTGTATTTGTTTGTAGCTGTTATGGTGGTAATTTGCTCTTTGGAACACCTCCTAAAAAAGGCACTGTAGGGGTGGCAAGAGCCTTGGCCAGTATCCGGAAGCCCAGGGGTGACAGATGCAGGCCATCTCTGGCAAAACATCGAGCTCTGTCAATCATGTCATCCCAGGCAGACAGATACTGGATCCCCTTAGAATGACACCAGAAACTTAGCCAATTGTTGAAATCAATCATTTTCTGCTTGTACTGTGGTATCATTCTGGGTGATGGTAGGATGCTGCTCAGGGCTAGGGTCGCACCCGCCTGGGCTACATAATCCGAGAGCTCCTCCATGTCTCTTTTCATGTAGTCCAGTGAGGTACGTCTCAGGTCATTCACATCCACATGTACAATGACAGAGTCATATTTGTACCTGTTGTTGAGGGACCTGAGTGTGTGCATTATATGGTGGATCCTGGCACCTGACAGGCAGCTGACTGTTACTTTCTCCTTATTTAACCTAGTGAGTGGGACATCAGCATGCCTCACTATTGAGTCACCTATGACTAGTGTGCCGGGTGTGCTATTTTGCCTTAGGGGCTTTGGTTGCATGGCACACTGTTTAGGAGAGTTATGCATCTCGTGATTAGTGTTGTGTTGTGGTGGTTGAGTGCATTTCTGCCTTGGAGGTCTCTGCTGTTTGGGTAGATTTTTATTGAGAGCCTCCGGGAAGGTGGGTGTGAGGTTTGTGTTTTTATGTGAAGGCAGTGCTGGTGTGTGTTCTGGAGAGCTATGTGTACCATGTGGTGTGGTGCAAGTGTTGATCTTCTCCTCTTGACCAATTATTCCGGTCTTGGCTGGAGAGTGCGTGGCTTCCAATTTGGATATATAAGTGCATCTCTCACAAGTCTGAGTGTTGGGAGGTAAGAGAAGAGCATTGTCAGTGTACATGAGGCAGTTGCCACATTGTCTCAGGATGCCCAAGTTCGCCAGGTTAACAGGACAAAGCATTGATTAGATAGAAAGCTATAAAACCATGGTATAGTGACTTGACTAATTCAAATGTCAAACAGGTGTCCCAGGATTCAGGAAGCATAAACTTCCATGCAGAAACAGTGTAGGAGCTGCTGCATGGAAAATGGCTGCTGAGCAATTCAGGATAGTGGCGTTTTCATGTGCACGAGCGGCCCTACACTGTTCCAGCACAGAAAACTGGCAAACATGCAAATCACCTCATTTGCTGGTGAAAACCATGCAAATGAGGTGATTTAGTGATTCAACAAGCTGTCAGGTCTCTGTGCTAGAACAGTGTCAGTGCAGAAATATATTCAGAAAATAACTGAGTACATTTCTGCAACTGACAAAATGGAGGCATAACAGCCATGAAAAAGCATGTATTATGTACATTAGACATGCCAATGGCCAAACACAAGGTCATTGGCATTAAAAATTGATTAATTATTATGAAAATTAAACTTTTTTTTGGCTGATCTTGGCTGTTTAAGCATAGGGCAGTGACGCGCAAATGGGATTGTGCCGAAAATAAAAAAAAATGGGAAAACTCAATTTTAAGTTAAATCTGCATTTTGCCATTATAGTCTATGGCATGCAGAATGTAAACAATACCAGGGAGCACTGGTTGTCAAGGGGAAAGGGTCTGTTTTAGTGCAGTAACTAATGACCTACACAGTGGGGTATGCAAATGAGGGGAGTTATACTGAATCACATATTTCTTCAAAGTGTCACCTTGTACCTTACCGTGTAGGTGCAGCAAAACAACAGTGCAAGTCTAAGAGCTGCATGACTTCATAAGGGGGTGTATCATGCTTTCTGTAAGTTCTTTGGACCTCTGTGGCCCGTGTTTGCCCTTAGCTAAGCACAGCTAAGGAAGGGGGTGTGTCAGATGTGCCTGAGAACTGTGTACATAGCCTAAATGGGTGTGCACGCCGCGCACCAAGTTTTAAACATAAAAAAAAAAGAAATGGCAGCACTGTTTACATTTCAGCACTGGATATGCACGGTGGGCCTCGGGGCTTAAATAGGGAGAAAGTGAGAAGGGGAAACAGCAGTAGGAAGGCAATCAAGGAGAACTAGCATAGCTAGCCACTGGCATCAGAAAGTACTTTGATGTGTCACATCTCCTGACTAAGTGTGTGTTATCCAGCAAGTAAAAGGATATGGTCACCCTGTATCACCCCCTCAGTAGCCCAATCAATCCCCACTGGACACCTGCAACAACTGTAGAGTCTGCAAATATACCCCACAAAGGGAATATCATGCCTTATACAGATGCCCTGTATGGACAGACTCCAATAACTCCAATAAATCCCTGTATCATGCTGTCTATGTAGGTGCAATCACTACCTCAGTTACACAGCCATGTCTCACCAAACTAGGTCAGGAATGCTACATCTGAAGATACCAATCTGTCCACACAACATGCCCCAGAGACCTCAAGCACACTTCCACTCTTCAAAGGATATGCTTGTGGGACAGCTGCACAACCCAGACACTGTCCATGTTATGGAATATAAATCCCATACATGTGAAGCAGTGCACATCACTGACCACCCACAATAGGAATCTGGATGAGTGGATGAGGAATACAATACCCATCCCTGGGGACCACTCCAATGACTATACTCTGGAGCCACACTGGGGACTATTGTCATGTGGCCTGATACCAGGGTATCCCCTTGGGCTAGCCTTGTAGAGCCTTCAGGCCCATTCACTTACTACACACCTATGAAGCAATTAACCTATGAATCTCAGTAGTGGCAAGTGTGTGTATGTGTGTGTGTGTGTATGTGTGAATATTAATCTCAGTGTGTTTGGTTGATGAATATCCCCTGTGGCTATTAGCAATCGGAGGTGTGTCCAAACCACAACATGTACCATTCTCCACTCTACAACAGATGTTGTAAATCAACATATGCTTATGTACAGCCCTCAGCCCTATAATCTGTGAGGCATATGAAATCACTGTTACAGACCTGGGAAATCCATGCAGATATAGCTGTACCCTGCCTAAGACATGGTGGATGTGTTACCACACTGCCATACTCCTTGGTCTTGCTGCAGGGCCACATCCTGATGACACACAGATGCCTAGAACAGAAACAGGATACAGCATGTGAGAACACATTCACTCAGCACTTCATTTGTTGGGGGAGAGAGGGGTAAAGCTGGCACTGAATGTGTTGCCAAGACAGTGCCCAATATCTGTTGTCTCAGGATAGGTATTAGCATTGTGCAGTAACTCACAGCACTTGTGTTTAATGCTATGGAGGTTGTTGATGTAACTATCAAAGACTGTTGTGATTGTCGTCAGTGTCTGTCACATGTCTGCCTTCATAGCCTGTAGGGGATTCCATGAGGGATCCCAAGTTGTGTTTGAGGTTAATAAGGGAATTCAACAGTCATGGGACACCACCTTTCACTGCAACAGTCCTCTTTCTGTTGTACACTTTAGTAATGGCAGGGGACCATCACATTGTCTCCCAGTGTTTGGATGACAGTATCTGGGTTCTGTTGGCTCTGACTAGTATTATGCATTCGTGTACCTGTTTGTACAGTGCATATGTGTATGATTCAACAGTTATGCAGCTATTTCCCATTGCCATGGGAAATAGTGAAGTCATCCACCCCTGCTTTCATGCCTGCAAAGTCAGCTTTGGAGAGGTTTTGCAAGGTGGTTACCTTTGTGGGGTGTGTGGCTGACATGTTGAGTCCCATGTTGATTACAGCCTGTGTGGATCTCACCATGCAAGGATTGACAACTGTGAATGAGCAAAAATCCCATATTTAATTGGTCTACACAGGTCAAGGTTGTTGCATCCTCTACTAGGGGTCAGTATGAGCTGGTCTAGGGCAATGGAAATGATGTAACCCAGAAGTGTTGGGCCACTGTACTGGTGCTTGGCTACTTTCCCCAGGTGATGGAGGGGTAAGTGAAGTCTCATACTATGTCAGTGTTGCTTTGGACCATCATAGATGGCAGGGTGTTGAGGAATGTGCATTGACAGTCTAGGGACATAGATGTGGACCAATAGCAGGTTATTTTCTGGATTGCAAGGCAGTTGTACTGGAAGTATCTCCAGTGCATTATGCCGGGATACTAGTCTGGAGGTGTTCCTATCCATAATGAATATGGAGACAACACCACCTGTGGAGGTGTGGTGTGGTCCATGTTTGGGGGTTGACAGCTGTGGAATGCTTTATAGCCTGATACTGCAGGGCTGCTGTCTGCTGTTGTGAACCACCTCTCCATTACAGCAGACATTTCAATGTCCTCCACTCCAACGAGTGCTTTGAGTGACTGCATACTGACAGTTAGATGTCTACTGTTGAGCAGCTTGGTCCTCAGATTGCATACATGTTTAGCTGTTATGGTGGTAATTACATTAGGAACACTGCCTAATAAGGCATCATAGGGGTGGCAAGACACTTAGCCAGTACCTGGAAACCCAACACTGCCAGATGTAGGACATCTGTGGCAAGTTATTGGGTTCTGTCAATCATGTCATCCTAAGCAGAGAAATAATGGATCCCTTGAGAATGATACAAAACACGTAAGCCAATGTCGCAGTCAATCATCTGTTGATAGTACCACAGCATCATTCTGGGTGGTAGCGGTACAATGCTTAACGCTACTGTCACACCTGCCTAGACCACATCATCAAAGAGTTCAACCATGTCTCTTGTCATGTAGTTAGGGAGGTGTGTCCCAAGTCATTCACACCCACATGGATACAAAGTGATACTCACAGTTGTTGTGGAGTGCCATGACTGGCTGTGCCATGTGTTGGATGCTGGTATGTGATACATATTTGGCTAACTGCTCCATATTCAACCTAGTGAATGGGATATGTGTGTGCCTCAGTACTGAGTTACCCATGATCACTGTATTGTGCAAGGTGGTTAGCCTTAGGAGCTTAGGTTGAGGGGCACACTGTGTAGGTTAAATATGTGTCCCTTGGCATGTGCCATGTCATGGTGTCTGATTGGGTGTCTGTCTTGCTAATCTGTGCTGTTTGTGTAAATGTCCATTGAGTGCCTCTGTGAAGGTGGGTGTGTGGCTTTTCACTGTATGTCATGGCTGTCAAAGTGGGTGTCATGGTGAGCTATGTGTTCCACATGATGTGGTGCAGGTGTTGATCTTATTCTCTTGACCTGCTAGTCCAGTCTTTGCTGGAGAGTGCATATGTCCACATTGGGTGATATACAGGTAACTCTCACAGGTCTGAGTGTTTGGAGTTTAGAGGGGAGGGTTGTCTGTGTACATGAGGCAGTTGCAACAGTGTCTCAGAATGGACAAGTGCACCAGGTTAAAGGGTGAAAGCACAGAAAACTGCCCTTCAATCATGCCAGGAGGAATGGACATGACTAGTAAGTACTGAGGCTACTTCTGTGATGAACGAGTACTGCTGATGACTCCCAGGTGTGCCACACTTCTTGATACAATAACCTGGTGAAGTGCCAAGCCATAATGCTATTTGAAGTGCAAGACAGAGAGAACTAGCATGATGTAAGGGTGAAACTGAAGGCAGACTTTCTGCCACATGTAATACTTTATGTCAGCTGTGCAGTTATCAGCTGCTTTGGCCATGTGAAAGTTCAGTAAGCTCTGTAGTGTGTGCGGTAACTAATACTGGCAAGTGTGTGTTTGTGTGTGTGTGTGTGTGTGTGTGTGTGTGTGTGTGTGTGTGTGAATCATGTACTGTCTGGCTTATATGATTTTTGACTTGTGTACTACACTTCACAATTTCCCTCGTCCCAGTCTAGTAGTCTTGTTGATGTCATCCATCTTAGAAGTACCTTTGGACTAGATGAAAATATATATGCTCTGTGGTGTGTCTGATAACTGCGTAGCACTATAGTACAAATAAATAGATAGGCAGGAGTTCTAATATCTCTACAGGCAACTGTTTAGACGTGTTTGTGTGAGAATCATGCAGTGTGTAGATTACACAATTTTTGACCTGTGTACTACCCTTTACACTTCCCCTCACTCCAATTTAGTAGTCCAGTTGACGTCATCCACCTTAGAAGTACCTTTGGAGTAGGTGGAAATGTGTAATCTCCGTGGCATGTCTAAAAACTGTGTAGCACTGTAACAGAAATACCTAGATAAGCAGTAGTTCTAATCCCAATGCTGGCAACTGTGTGTGTGTGTGTGTGTGTGTGTGTGTGTGTGAGAGAGAATCCCATCTTGTGTGGCTTATACCATTTTGATGTGTGTATCATGCATGACTGGTGACCACCTCCCACTGCCATTACTTTATATAGTATAGTAACAGCATCTGCCTCACATGCAGCAAGTTAAACCATTGTACAGTCCTCTGTACAGATGTATCTGGAATATCTAGATGTTTGCAACCTATACGTGGTCGGAATCAGAAGTGGTCTGTGTGCCTTAACAATGACAATGTATGTGATATTGTAGCCAAATAGGCCACAGTGAGTGTACTGACACATATGGCAGTATGATGTATCATACCTGACTGAAACAACATGCTGCTACAACGTCTGCCACCCTCACAGTTGGCCAGGCTTGTAGGTGCAATACATGAGTCCAGATGCTTGGTTTTACAAGTGAACTGTTCATGTTACGGGTCACATTAAAGGTTGGCAGAGGTGTGGACTGACATATTGTGGTCCTAATTTGTATGTAATAGGAACACCTTGAATCTTAACAGGGGTTTATACACAATTTATATCAACTGTATACTGCAAATGTGTCACACATGTCCCTACCGTAGGCCGTTTGTCCAGCCCATTTTGCTGGCCTCTGTCCAGACGTCTTGGCACTGACAAGTTGTGAGGTATTATTACAGGAATGTTGAATTCACGTCAGATAGGCCCCAGTGCTGACCACTGTGATGCAATGCAGTTAGCCCCACCACAAGTGACCATGCACATAAAGCAATATAACTATTACATAAAGCAATATAGCCATTACTGACAGTTGTGTGCATGGTAAATTGCATGCCCTTCACATGCCTGGGGTATTGCCAGACAACAGCAGAACAATGTCATACTTACCAGCTTCAGGCTGCTGTCCCATATGTGGACGAGAGGGTCCTAGGTAGTTGTGAGAAGGAATTATTATCAGCAGACTCACATGTGACCTTGGTACAGAATGGATGCATCATGTCTGCACATTTACAGTACTAACCACAATAATACACAATGTTCTGTCCTCACCATAGATGTGCACCTCTGTGCATTAGAAAATCCCATCCACAACCGCAATCAGACTTGATACACGGATGTAGATACAATACAGATACATGTATGTCTGATACATTAGTGTACTAATCCTCACTGGGCCCTTACCTGCACACTCATCATCCAGTGTGTTTGTGCAACCCACCTCCACAATGCTTTCCTCAGCTTCATGGCTTGTGCATTGGGCAGGTGCCCCAAGGTTGGCGAGGATCTCCTCGGTGGGTGTCAGATGGGGCTGGATGGCTTGACCCCACATGTGGCTAGCCAGTCCCTCACTACAGCAGCAGCCCTTTGAGGGGCATGGTGGATAAAGTCAGTGGCCCAATGCTGCACCTGCTCATAAGTTCTGCTGTGCAGGCTGGCATCATTTACCCTGTGGACCAGATTGTTCCACAGGGTGGTCCTCTCCTGCACATCTTTTGCTTTCCATCCAAATAACAGGGCATAATATTCAATCACATATTGGGTGATGATGTCAGTTTCTCCAATGGAGAATGCTGGTAGGCAAGCCCTTTGCATGTTACCTAGAAGACATAAACAGGAAAAAGGTCACAAGACCTCATACGGTTGTCAAATTGCACATCAGCAGTGGATATTACTTGCAAATAATCCAAATTACACCATAACCCTCCAGTCTAACATGGCTATAGCAGCTTGCATTACACTCTTGGCCCTGAGCTATCTTATTCCCCCAATGTTGGGCACTTAATTGCATAATCCTCTACTCTCCATTCATTTCTGTGTAGAGGGTTTACAGTGGCCATTTTCCATGTGGGTGGTGTGTGGATGGTGGCAGGTCTGTGTTTGACTGTGGTGTGTGATGGAGCTGTGAGCACATGCCTGAGTTCATGTAGGAGGCAGACAGTGATGTTATTATGCCCCATGGAGATTTGCTGTTGTTGCCATCAATAGGCAATATGTGCATGCTCACCATTTCTGAGGAGAGGAGTGTGGTTGATGTGCATATTCCCCTATACAACCAGGGTGGATAGGGTGGCGATGTTCCCACCTAACCTGTCTGATGCAGGTTGTCTATATCTATGGCATGTGTGTACGAGGGGTTCTTTACCTCCAGTACAGGGTGAATTGTGTTGTTTCCTCTGAGACTAACAACTTATGTCGATACACTGTTGCAATTGTCCTTGGTGGTGTGGATATGTCTGATATGTAGTTATAGTCAGCCTTAGAGGAAGTCACCTGTGAACTTACATGCTTGCTCAGATAGAGGTGGACTTGCTTCCAAGTTGTTGCCTGCACCTATGTGTCCTGTACAGCCAATATAGCAACCTATTATGTGGTTTATGTACTGCTGCTATCCACCAAAGGGGATTAATCTACCTTGGTGGAGGCTGGTTATACAGGTCTGGTACTGCTGAGTCCATATAGCTACAGTGCATATAAAGGGTACACACCCCTGTTATAATGCCTGGTATTTGTGCAATTGAAACATGACACCACAATAACTCATTTCAAAACAATTCCCACCTTTAATGTGACCTATAGCCTATACAATTCAATTGAAAACATAACAATCTGGTCTGTGAAAACATATGGAAATAATAATCAGTACAATATGCCAGTTGAATGAGTGTGCACACTCTTAAACTGATATGTTGTGTATGCACCTCTTGAGATGGTTACAGCATTCCTTCATCTTGGTTTGGACTCTAACATCATGGCACATCTTCACTTGGCAATAGTTGCTCACCTTTGATTGTTTTGCAATGGAATTGTACAGGTTAGGGGTCACATTCAAGATGAGAAACATTATGAAATGATTTTCTGTGGTCTTATAGTCATAAAACACACAAACCTGGCATTCCAACAGGGGTGTGTACACTTATGATATCCACTGTGTATAGGTGTTGATATAGCTGTTAGCAGTAGGCATGGACAGAGGGTCATAACACAGTTGGACACTTCTCCAATTACTACCTGATAATTATGCCTACTCTAGTACCCATATCAGTGTCAGGATAATGCAACAACCAGTAGCTGTACACATTTATGTCTGTTGTATGCATTGACACTGATATTACACACATGTGCAACATGCACAACCTATGTACCTGACTGCTTGAAACACATGTGATTAGTTTTGTGCCTTCCAGCTGAACATACACATACATACGTGTGCTCAGGGGATACATGATATACATTTTTGTTCTATGTTAGTATGGCACACTGTGTTTGCAGTCTTGCTGCTCAATCATACTTCTCAACCTGTTATAGCAGTATGTCTGGACAATGGCACACATAAATGGGTGACAAAAGGGACATCAATATTGATACCATGTTAATATAGCTGCACCATACATTAGTAAGCTGATTCCACGGTAGGCTTTGACATCACTGTGATAACCTGGAAGATGTCCAACAGTCATAAGTAGGCTATTATGTTAAATTGTCATTGCTCACAGACTTGCCAATGGTTTGGCTGACATAACACAGGCATATGTGTATGTGACTGCAGATATCAGTCACAAATGTGCTTAATGTCCAGCAGAACAGTGTACAGTTGAATGTTATTAATTCAGTTTATCACATGCAGTTCAACATACACGTCTGCAAAAATTCTTTACTATGCACATGCCCTAAGTAGGTCTCTTAGCTTTACAAGACAAACATGTATCATACTCATATTCACAGGTAACATATGGATATGGGCAACATCCCATTAACTGGTCTACCAGTGGCACAGTCACAACTGTTTTACAGACACCCCAGCGGTTGTCATATGTGGGCTGTCCTTTTCCAGGGCGAGTCAGGCTTCTGAGCTGTGATCCTACCTCACACCCTCTTAGAGCATCACATCTGGACAAAGCCTAAAATGATGGGGGGGGGGGATAAATAGGGACATACTTTAAATATTCCTGTTACAAACATAGGAAGTTTGTAGAATGATACATGTTGCATTATCAGGAATATTCTTAAGGATGTGGAGTCTTAAACTCAAGTGTTTGTCATTACTTGATGACTTCAATCCTCAGCTATTTGCCAGAAAAGTACAGATTTCAGGAGGAACAGACAAAAAAAACTATGATGGGAAAATCTGGACATTCTGTGAAGATCTGTACAGCTGAGAGGTATGGCTGTGATCTGTCCCACTGCTGAGAGGGCCAGATGCTATGGCCATAGCAGCTGTTCAACAGGACATTAATACAGCAAGTATTGTTGGGGCATATATTCTTCCAAATCATATTTCCCATTATTACAGACCAAGAACTACATTCAATTACATGCTTACATGTTCCACTTACCTTTTTTTTCTTCTCTTTTCGGTTTATGTTTTATTTGTTTTATCTCTCTCTCTCTCTCTCTTTCTCTCTCTCTCTCTCTCTCTCTCTCTCTTTCTCTCTCTCTGGACTACAGGGATAGAGCTGGTTTGAATAGGTGGTAGCATGGCTTTTGTAGTTAATGCTCATGACCAGGTGATGGCCTGTGCACCTGTTGGTGTTTTCCACTTGCTAATTGCATGCAGAGCAGCTGTGTAGTTTTTCCAATAGCCAATGTCATGGCAACACACTCCTATAATTGAGTACTCCATGTAGGAGTTGACCCTTTCCCTTACTTGTGAGGAAGACATCCTGGAGTTGTGTGAGCTACTACCTCTTACAACAAGACTTGTGGAGACAAGCCAACTAAATGTTGGAGAAGGTTCAAGACATAGAGGCAGAATGTAAGTATTGTTGTTATATGTTTGGAATCCTGCTAGTTTAACAGGGATTGTCTACACATGCTACTTCTGCATGGGTTTCAGTCTGACAAAGTTCTGTCTCTGCATAGCTAGCTCTCAGCTATAGGGCTATCCACATAATGGCCACAGGTTAGACTGTTATGTTTGGTCTGTTCCCCAGACAGGTGTTGTCATTGGCAAATCAGTAGCATACTCTGGTGATTGCAATCTGTAAATACTAACATCCATTTGTGTTTTCTGACTTTATATCCCTCAGAAAAGATACGTTACAACAAACCCTGTATCACCAGCAACTTTCTCAGTGTATAACAGCAAAATTTCAAGTATGGCCATGTATTTGGGCCTCCATTATGTCAGGCTTTGTCCAGATGTCATACAGTCAGAGGCTGATAGGAATAATGGTCTATCATTATTTAGTGCTGTCATTCCTGCTGAGGGGAAAGGCTGGAAAACATGTTGAAGTCTGTACATTCAAGAGGTTGGTGTATAGAGAATGCTCTTAGATGCTCTTGTAACATATTTTATGTAGGGGAGAGTAACACATGTTTTAAAACTAGGCTGTTAGAACATGTAAGACATGTTACTGATAAGAAAGATGACAGTTCTATAGCCGTATATTTGAATAAATCTCACCATGGAGACGGTAGTGGGTTCCAAGGTACTGTTTTGGAAAAAGTCTATTCCTCAGTTTGATGAAAGATTCATAAAAGGTCAATTGTTATGTACAGACTCAATGTATTAATATTAAATGTGATACTTTATCCCTTAGGGAGTTAAATGAGGAGTGTAATTGGAGGCTCTATATTTAATTATGTAATTAAGTGTTAATTGCTTCTTGTGATTATGGCAAGTATTTCTTGTAATGTTTTACTCCTTGAAGGTTTTGGCCAAGACATCAGAGTATAATAAACATGTGTGAATTATGGCCTGGTTGCATTCCTCTTTGCTATGTTCGGTCATTTTAGTTGTTTTGCTAAGAGGTTGTTTTATGTCTGGCCATTGTGTATGGCCTATCATGATTTTGTAGTAGTGTACTGTTCACTTATGTATTTGGGGTGGGGGCGCAGATGTGAGTGTCATGGGACCTTTTGTATCCAACTGTGCATGCTGCCCCAGTTATGGGTGGTCTATCAGCAGCAAATGTTTGTATGGGCATTTTGGGACATGTATGTATATATATATATATATACACACACACACACACATCTCAGTATTTATTGGTAATATAGCTATATATTGTTATACACATATATATATCTACATACATATCTATCTCTCTCTATCTATGTATATATTTCTTTTCAGATATATATATATATATATATATATATATATATATTTGTAGATACCTTTTTCCTTCGGCTTTTCCTGGTTAGGGATCACCACAGCAGATCACCTGTCCGCTCATGATTGGCAGTGGAGTTTTACAGTGTCGAGTTGCCAGCCCAACACCCAGCCTTCCTAGAAAGCACACATGCACTCACACCTAGGGCCAATTTAGAGTGTCCAATCCACCTACAGCATATCTTTGGGATGTAGGAGGAAACTGGAGCACCCAGAGGAAACCCACGCGACCACAGGGAGGACATGCAGACTCCGCATAGAAGGCAACCCAGCTGGGGATCGAACCGGACAACCTCTTGGTGTGAGGTGGCAATGCTAACTGCTGCACCACAGTGGCCACCCATATATTTGTAGATGCCAATCCTTCCTAATTGCACAGTGTCTCTTCCCTATTTAAACTGGCTGTAAAGAAGGGTATATTTGAGAAAACATCCTAAAGCCATACATCTGAGGTGGCTTACTGGTAAATTACTTTGATTATGGTGTGCAGGGTCCTGGGTTCAAGACCTGCAAGGGCTGTTTATTTTGTTGCTAGGCAGAGCAAGGAATGTTAGATACAGAGTGATTAAGGCAGTTTTAAGTGTGTTTGCATGGGTTTGCGTGATGGTAAACGGTGCTAATGTACAGTTAAACAAAATCGATTACCAGTGCGCAAATCTGCTTAACATTTACATTTAAGCAATGCTTAAACCTGCTAAGCATAGCTCAGCCCTGGTAACCAGTGATCACATTCCAGTCTGATAAAATAGCAGGGTAATGACATCTTTAATAAGTGTATTTAATTTCCTGTACAAAACATGCTTCTATGTGCTGTCATTATAGTAGCAAGGGGTGTGACTATACTGTATGGGACACCTAGGTATACATGGGTAGTATCACAATATTTTTTCTTTGTACTTGTTTTATACATGGGTAGTATCCCAGGTTATATGCAGTCACACTTGCATGTTACACCAGCTACAGTGCACTGGTTGACAAAAATAGTTTAATACATATTGTATCATTACGTTAGTACTTTTAACAGTGCTTTTCCAAGTAAAAGTAGATTGCAGATTGTAGTACTAGAACCATACACCCCTGCATGCAAAGCTGGGACTCTGAGTACTGACTATCTTGTTATTGGTGTTTCAGCTGTATGTTTTTATGTATCTCCTATTGTATATTGATCGGATATTTTGATATTAACTGTAGACTACTATGTTTTTTGGGCATGTCATTGAGGACTGCTATCATGTAGTAATGGCATACCTTTCAGTTTCAGACTTCTATCTTTCAAAACATTTATCCTAATACATAACCTGTTGGCTATCTACTTTCTGTCTGTCCTCTGTACAGATGTGCAGATGTCAGGTATTGCTAAGGCCATACCACTATGTAGGTGCCCACATAGTATTGTGCTGTGGGCCTGGACACTGATGCTAGTTCCGACATATGGGACATTCCTTAATGTGGGCCTTGCCCCTTTTTCTTGCTTGTATGAGGGACATTACAGAGATGGTGGGCTACAGATTCACATACAGTAGGTGGCAATACATCACAGGACAGGACATGTAGAGACAGCCAAACAACATGAGGGACATATCCCCAGATTTGTGAACAGATTATATGTCATTAGTGCTGTTATACACATGGCGGATTGATAGATTGACAGGGCTTGTGTGGACATGCATTTACTGACTGACTTCATGACTGACAGTGATATGTCTTTGACATACCTCTCCACTGGTACGCTGTCCACAGACTGGCCACATGTCTGCCTGTTATGTTTTGTCTGTTCCCCAAACAGTTGGTGTCCTTGGTAAATCAGTAGTGGATTCTGGGGAATGCAGTCAGTAAATACATCTATTGGTACACATGATGTCATATTCCTAATAAAGGATGTTACAACAAACCCAGTAACATCTGCAACTGTCTCAATGTATGACAACAATATGTTCAATCTACCGCTGTGTTTGTGCATCTGTCCCCAAATGATGTTAGACTTTGTCCAGATGTCAATGAGGCGCAGACGTATTTATTATCATTATTTCTTAACTTCATTCCTGCTACCATCCCAGTGATGTCGTAGACCCACAGACATGTCAGGGAAGAGGCAATAGATATGAGTCCTGAGCCTGTACATTCTGAGGTGAACTGTACATTTAAGAAGTCTGTGTATGTCTGGCCATTGTTAACAGATTGTCAGGATTATGTAGACATGTCATGTGTACATGTTATTTGGGCTGTATATGGAGGGGGTAGATGTAAGTGTTATGCCTCCTTTTTTATCTGACTATGCATGCTGCTCCAGTTTCTGCTGGTCTATTGGCTGTATGTGTTTGTAGGGGCAGACTGATACATGTCCTGTATCATTGTCAGGATTCAGACTACGTTGAGAATTGGGACTGTATATGTAGGGTTAGTGTGTTAGTGGCAAACAATGATGTATTTGTTCACAGAGTTTGTATACTCTACTGTTCACTTGACTCACTGGTATGTGACTGTGGCTGTGGTGATATTGTTTGTGGGTATGCACTTTCACACTGGTGTCTGTTTGTCAGTGCTGTTACATCCCCATAGTGCCTGATATATTTGCAAATACATGTGTAATTACCCATAGCAGATTTCCTAATTCAATTACTTGTGCTATTTTACTAAATATATGTTAGAGCACACATGAGGGTGTTACTACAGCAACCGTGTTAGCGTATCTACACCAGTACTTCATATACATCCCCATTTTCATAGTTTTCACCCACCACTTTGTCAGCCTTGGTCCAGATTCATTGCAGAAAAGGGTTCTGAGCATACCTGTCAGCTGACTGGATTGTTTCAGGATGTCCAGGTTTATTGCTCACACTTCTGGTCTGTTTACAGGTTATTATCATTTCTCTGGAAAATCACTGTAATGATATGATTGTTGTCAGAAAATGAGGACATACATTTCTTTTACCTACTTCACATCTATCAGAATATGTATGCTGAAACAAACTGTGTCACTCTGTCAAGAAGAGTACATGGGGACAGTGACCTCTTCCTTCCTGGATGCTAATGCGTTAGTACTGAGATGTGCCACATAGAAGGACTTTGTGACCATAGTGGCAATGTGGTGGTCAAGAGACATTGCTGTCAACCTGTGTACCCAGATCTCTTATAATGCTTTCTTTGTTCAGGGGACTACCATCAATGTGATAATTTATGGGAACAGGGTTTTGCCCATAGGGAATGACAACACATTTTCTGACATTGAGCTTAAGGCCATGGCTCTCACACCAGTCATTGGTCTCAGTGAGGCCTTTCAGTAGGATGCCAACATCACTTGGATAGTTAATAATAGCTCCCAACTTGCAATTGGCTGCAAACTTTGCCAGACAGAGTCCCTTCATGTTGGCATGGACTTCAGAGAAGTTGATACCAAACATGAGAGAACCCAGGACAGAACCATGCGGGACTCCGCTTATGACTGCTCAGCAGTCTGACTTGGAGTTATCTATTTCCAAACTGTGAATCCTATCTGTGACTCAGTTTGCAACCCATCTAGTGATATAGGGTCTGATGCCTAGCTTAGTGAGTGTTTGCATGATTCCTGAGTGGGGAATGTTATCAAAGTCTTTGGCCAGATCAAAGTAGGCTGTATGTGCCACCTTGCCTTCATCCATGGCTCAGGTGACTGACTCCAAGAAGTTGACAAGGGTGATTGAGCAGGTATGACCTACCCTTCACAAATGTAAACTGTGTGGGATCCTGAGTCTGCAGATTCCCATATCCCTGTTTATTAGGTGCATGACGATGCATTCCATAGCTTTGCATAACAGACTTGT